>NW_027527569.1:2472901-2566028 GCF_008692635.1 Crocuta crocuta
AAAAAAAAAAAAAAAAAAAAAAAAAGACTCTTATCTTTGGCTGTTTTCCAGGTCAAACATATTGTAATAGCCCATGTTATGCACAAGGATCCTTGTTTTAATGATACCCAGAAAAATGATTAAGTTTAGCAAGTTTCAGAGGAGTCATGTGAGTTAACATAGGGAACTCTATTTAGTCTGTGTATCTTCAGTGGATTTGCTTTCTTAATTGAGTAATCCAAAGCTGGATATTTATGTTAAAAAAACAAGATATTTAGCTATGTTTGCACGTGAGCATCATTAGTTTTTTTTTTCTTTCTCTTTAGGTTCAGCAAACACACACACACACACAGAGTAACCAATCAGGTTATAGTGGAACAAGATAATTCAATTTTTATTTTGCATAGTGGATGCTAAGTTCCAAGCAGTAGTTATGTTTAATAAAGTAAAGTCCTTCTTTCCATAAGAGCATAAATTAGGGAAAGGAGGTATGGAACATGTAGGGTGCACAGTAGTGAGCTTGAGTTGTGCACTGACCATAGCAATTTTAAGATGTGCAAATGCCCCAGGTCATGATATTAAATGCAGACACTTTGGCCTAAGGCCCTTTGCTCAGTTATGTAACTTTCCTCATCAGTCTTATTTGTTTATTCTCTACCAAGAGCCAAATAGTTCAAGTTAACATTTCTCACATGAAATGTGCTTTTATTTTATTCTGTTGCCACTGTGAAGATCTCACGTACAGATGAAGTCATGTGACACTAAAAAATAAATGTCTGAGTAGCCACCGTCTTTAATTCCTACCACCCACTTCCTAGACTGTCTCACTTCCACTTGAATGGCTTTTAGGTCAATGTGGTCCTGATGGAGGAGGCGAAGAGAAGATGCTAGAAAGGTGGACCAGGCAAAGTGACGGTGGCATGGTATATGGAACTGACTTGCCTTTGCTGTTGAGGACCGTGGGGTGACAGGAGAGTAAGAACAGAGCCTCGGTTGTAGGCTTGAATTGAATTTGAGAGAGAATTTTTTAGAGTAAGGGAGGAAAGACATTTCGTGAAGCAAGCAGCTACTGTGCACAGCTATCTATATCTGTATCTGTGTGTTGATATGTGTATGTATATATATGTATACACACATTATATATGTGTGTATATAAGATGTAATCAATTAAGATTTAATCTTATTTTCAATTATTTTTGTTATCCGCAAAATTTCTATTGAGTTGGTATAAGCCAGGATGGGCAGACTGATTGTTTACAGCCATTACCTGTTTTGACTGAGCCAGTGTGCTTCCATTTAACTGGGGTGTCTACCATTATAGCTATGTGGCCCCAGTCCTGGGATTCTTTGGATGTCCTCACAATCCAGATATAAAAATGTTCAAACGGAGTGCCATGGGGCCTAGAACCTCACTTTAGCACTATGGCTGGCATCATTCTGATTCTTAAATATTTAAAATACCACTTCTGCTTGTAACATATCTGGAGGCAGGTCCTAAATATTTGAGATATTTAGAAAGGGCAGGTCCACATGGGATTCCCATCTAGTAGGGAGAAAGAGAAACGATAGGAAATGTTTTACCAAATATGGAGCATGAGGAAGGAGACTGAAGGGTGTAGGCAGAGAGGTAAAGGCTGGGGAAAAGGTATCGCCAATAACCTCACATCCTCGTTGCCTTGGGGGCTGGCCATGCCTTTGCACAAACCCCTATTTCCGCTTGAAAGTTCTTGTAGGTGCCTTCTATTATCTCACCTGACCACTCACACCCTGTTCTTTTCTTCCACTGAGCATATATGCCACATGCTACACTGCTGATGTAGTTGCTCAGTAAGAATTCTTGAGTGTTTGTTTTCCAGCGTGGGTATCCAGGCATCTTAGTGCACAGAATCTGAAGATAGCCTAATTTAACACTCTAATTTTGAAAATCAGAAAGTAAAAGGGGCAAAGAAATTATTGTCCATGTCCCTCAGATCTAGGATCAATTTCTAGTTTTCTAGTTCAGGGATGATTTGCCTACTATACCATATATCTCAAGCAGCAAGTTTCCTGAAGAAAATTATATCATAATCAGGACAAACTTCTCAAATGGTCCTGTGCTTTGATAGCAATAGACTTAATTTTTCCTCTTTGCTCTATGAAGGCTTGGAAAAAATATTCATAATATAATGATTAGTAAATAAATCCTATATGATACCATTTAAAATATGCATATAAACATAATTTTAAGCAAGGAAACGTTCTATACCCACGTCAATAAATATTTTTCTATGGTGTCAAGAGAGGCTGTAAAAGAATAGACATTGGAACCCAACTGCCAGGGCTCACATTCTAGCAGAGCAATATTACACAAGCTACTTAACTTCTCTGTGCCTCAGATCCCTCATCTGTATAATAGGAATGATAATTATACCACTTCATAAGTTGGTTCTGATTATTTATGCAAGATGATTCAGCTTAGAACAATGCTTAGCACATAGTAGGGCTGTATGTATTCGTTCTTCTTATTATAATTTTTTTTGTGGGCTGAGGTTCTTCCCAACCCAGATTTAAAGAGTAAAAAAAACCCCTGATTTCTTGGAATTAGATTTGATGAGATGATTATAACAAAGTAAGATAGATACAGAGGTCCATGGTGCGGAGTGGTTATTATAGTAAACTCTACATGAGTTATAAACCCAAAAGTCTGGCCACAGAAAAATTTGAAAGTACTAAATATTGTTTCATAAATCACCTTATTTGGGCCAGTTCAATTTTATCAGCATGTCTTATCTCTTATCTCTCATAAACATATCATATCCACCAAAGCTGGGGGAATAAAAAAAGAAAAGCCCAACAAGCATTCTAATTCAAAAGATTTTTTTTTAATGTTTTATTTATTTCTAAGAGAGAGAGAGAGAGACAGTGTGAGCAAGGGAGGGTCAGAGAGAGAAGGAGACACAGCTCTGAGCTAGCTGTCAACGCAGAGCCGGACGAGGGACTCGAACCCACGAACCGTGAGATCATGACCTGAGCCAAAGTCGGACGCTTAACCAACTGAGCCACCCAGGCGCCCCTGGATTTTTTTCTTTAACCCTCAGAGAAGCTCAGTCTTTTACAGTGTATTTTGGCCATATTGCCTTGGTTACTTTCTGAGCTGAGATGTATAAAAACACATAGTTATTTTGTCAGAATGGAATCTCAGAAATAAAGGATAAATTCTCATTTACAGAAGGGGAACTTCAAACCTAGTTATTAAATCAAGCCATAGTGGAAAATGAAAATCATTATTCATAATTATATTCCCCCAAGATAGCTGAAGTTCCAAGGTAATTACTCTGTAAAATAACTTGTTGATACCAAATTCTCAACTGCAGAGATAATTTAATATTTAATATTAGTACTAGACAACATTCAGCTCTCAGCTTTAGAGCATGATAGATTTTCCTCAAAGTAACATTGTTTCCTTTTTTAAAAATATGTAAATGTAAATAAAATGATCTGAAGTCATCATAAAGGTATATAAGAACTGAGCTCCTTTAGAATGGCAGAAGTGTGGTTTCCTTTGAAGGATGTTAAATTCTGGGAGAGTGTCTCCATCCCTTGTAAATCTTCAAATATTTGCTGAAATTTAGCAAAGACATCTTGATGGTTTAGATAACTTGATGTTGCTTTACGCTTCCTGAAGAAGGTTGTAGTTGTGGAGACTGTACAGATACTTGTGGTTCCAACCAAAAACTCCTTAGACTTGCTCTAAGTTATGGGCTGAGGAGATTTTCTATTGTCTTTTAGATCCAGCCCTTGGCAGAGGGAATTCTGAGGACTCCTTAGTCATAGAATTACTGCCATCTCTACTGGCTGCACCGAGGCCCACATGCTTTCCAAATAAAATGAAAATTAGGGCCAGGAATCAGTAGCATTTCCTTTTTCAAAATAACATTTGATTGAAATTACTTATAATTACTTAACTTAGTTTCAGTGATTAATGAAAGTATTTGGGAAAGTGGGCTTCCAGAAACACATAAGTACTTTGAGGATTCTGAAAATAATTTTCTAATTCTCTTGAGAAAACAAAGTGTGTGGGTAACCTAAATACTAAGAGACAGAAACTAGTGGACAATTGGAAGACTGCAATCGAAATGCATCCCTGTTAAATTAGTGGATAACAAAACAACACAAAACAAAACAAAACCCCTCAAGAACAAAAAGACAAACAACAACTGGAATTTTTGTGTCCACAAGGGGATGTGGGTGTTAATATAAATGACAATGACAGGGTTGTTGTTCCAAGAGGATTTTAAACGGCAATTGATTCAGCGGTTAGCTGTAGCAGGCTTAGGGATGGCAAGGTTAATGGCAAAGTCCTGTTTCCTTTGAAAGGTTTTACAGTGGTTAAATGATGGGGCTGAGGGGGCTGAGAAGGAAGAAACTCCCCAAAGCTGTAATACTATATGCCCTTTGTAAATTCATTTATATATTTCACGTAAAAATTATTTTAGTGGGATGAATATTTTCTTAGTTAGATGTTGTGGTTAAAGCAATTATTCCTCTTTAGTCCAGTCCTGTCAAAAATTCATACTAATAATTAATAACATGCTGAATGAAATATTTTAAAAACTACATTTTAAAAACCTCAACTCATAATTTAAGAAAAATGTTCAGTAAGCAGTGTCAGGGAATCGCTGCAGACACTCACAGAAGAGAAGCAATAAAAATTGGTCTGTTAAAATAAAACCAAGCAGGATCAGAGACAGTGTATAGTGTCATTAGATTCTTAGGTCATTAGATTATCTTGGCTAGCTCTTTTCTTAGATGAGCCATGCTGCTTGCTTTGGGGCCTCCAAGCAAACCTTATGTGGCAAGAATTGACGTATGAATACATTTTCAGTACACCACTTCGTGTTATTTCACAGGCCTCTGACATTTGGCCACCCCCCAAATAATTTCTAGTAGGTTTCATCAATGCCTTCATTTTCCTTTTGTAATACTTAATAACTTCTTCAGGTTGGTTTCTACTTAAGCAGTTTCCCCACATCCAAGAGCCAGGAGATCCTTGAATGAGGAAAGTTAAGCTTTCCTAAAGACTCAAACAATGTGTCTTTGTAGGTCAAAGAAAAAGTGCGAGCAGGGGAGAATAGGCATGATTGGAACTCATTCCAAGCCAGCATTTTTACTCTTCCCTTCCTTTCCTGTAAATAAAATGAAGGTTGGGGAAAAAGATTTGGAAAAATATTTGAACAAAAATTTTGTCTCAAGCCCTATACCTCCTCTTCCTCCCAGGCAGAGGCCACCCAAGGGCTTGATTGATGTTCTCTATTGGGGAAATCTGAAGGAATACTCTCTTGGATAGCTTAAGTGTATCTGCTTTAGTAGGTAACATTTCCGGGCCACACAGAAATGGAACTGGTTTTCTGGGTTTGCCTCCAAGTTGACCGAATTTGAAAGTAATTAGCTGTGAGTCTTAGAGCAGGCTACTTTAGCTCCTCTGGGCCTTCTTTTCCTCTCTGACTAAAAGCAGAGGGCAGATTAGATGTTCTCAAAAGTGATCCTAGATTAGGATTTCTCAAAGTTGATATTACTGACATTTTGGACTGAATAATTCTTTGTTATGGTGAACTGTCCTATGCACTGTAGGCCATTTACATCATTCCTGGTCTTTACATATGCCAGTAGCATCCTCCCTTGTTCTGACACCCCAAAATGTCTCTAGACATTGCCAGATGTCCCCAGGGGATAGGTTGCCAGATTAAAAATACCACACAGGATACTCAGTGAAATTTGAATATCCGATAAAAATGAATTCTTTTAAAATATTGAATGGACATATTTACATTAAAAACTTATTTTGTCAGAACGTGCAAGCCACTGGGCTCTGGAGTCATACCTGGATTCAGGCCTATCTCTTCCGAGCTTTGTGTCAGGGTAATCTGTTTAACCTCTCTAAACCTCAGTTTCCATGCCTACATCTTAAAGTTGCCGTGGGATTAAATAAGTCATTTTATATGAAGTGGTTATAAAACATCCTTTTTTGTTTTTTATTTGAAATTCAAATTTGGCTGAGCATCGTATAATTTTATTTGCTAAATCTGGCAACACTGTGTAGGGAGCAAAATCACTTTCTCCTTCACCCCCCGTAAAGCAGTTTTAGGCAAACATTTTAATGAAGATGTGGTTCTGTTTTCCCTAGAGTTTTTGGATTAGTTATAGAGATAGGCCAGACTTTCATTAGATTAAATGTTTGGAGATGATGTTCTTATTTTGTTATTTTGGCACTCGTTAGAAATATACGTTCTAAGGGAGCCCAGGTGGCTCAATCGGTTGGATGACTGACTCTTGATTTCAGCTTGGGTCATGATCTCGTGATTCATGGATTTGACTCCTGCATCAGGCTCTGTGCTGACAGTGTGGAGCCTGCTTGCGATTCCCTCTCTCCTTTTCTCTGCCCCTCCCTCACTCTCTCTCTCTCTCTTTCTTTCTCTCTCTCTCTCAAAATAAATAAACTTAAAAAAAAAGACCATTCTTATTTAAATAAAAGAAACTTATGTTCTAAAAAAAAGAACGTTTTTCAAAATTGTTAGGCTAAGGATGTCAGACAATGACCATTTCTTTCAGCCACTGCTGATTTACCTATTGGAAGACTAAGCATATGGAGATAGAGAGAGAAAGGGGAGGGGGAAGAAATGTTTTGTTTGAAAGAATTAGACATAGTTTAGAAGCACCAGTGTAGAAGTAGATGCTATATGGGAAGTTATCTTGGTTGAACTTGTTCTGAATTCCATATGGGGGCAGTATGAAGGATAATCTTTTCAGTGCTGAGAGCATTTAGAGTTTTTAACCCTGCCCTGCTTAAAATTTACCCCATGTTAGCCATAATGGAAAGTGGAAGAATTGCTGCAGGTACCTGACTCCTTCTCTTTCTGCTCTAAGCTCTTGAGAAGGTATGTAGAAAGAACACAGTACATGAAGTGTACCTGTGGGGAAATGGATGATAAATGAAGTTGAGATTTAGGCACATGTCTGTGTTGTGACAAACTTGACACACCCTTTTTTAACCTGAGTCAGATTCATGTGACCAATTTAGGGTAATCGCACTTTGTTTTTCGTTGGGACTTCTTATCTTCGTGAAAGTAGGGAGTTTGAGGATGTAACATAAAGATGAGAGACTCTTAAGGACGTTGGAATTGGTGAAATGTGACAGTGAAAGTGTGAACCTGGAGTGCTCATTGTTACTGAAGAACAGAAAAATATTTTATCAAGAGATTTTTTTTTTCAATGATTACATAGGTATGGAATCAAACATTGAAGGACATGCTGACTAGTATAAAATTGTTACTTTTGTTTCCAAACTCCAAATTGTTTGGGAAAAGAATACGTGCAGGCAGAGAGAATGTAGCAAAAAGATAATAAAATCTATGCTAAATGCCAAAAGAATGTTCACACATCTAGTGTTGTAGTTCAGAAGAAGAGTTTCCACTTTCTTCTAGTACAGGGCGGCTCACACTTAGCATTATTGACATTTTGGGCTGAAGAAGTCTTTGTTGTTGGGGTTTTCTATTCATTGTAGGGTGTTTATTATTTTTTTTAAACATTTATTCATTTTTGAGAGACAGAGAGTGAGCTGGGGAGAGTGAGAATCTGAAGCAGGCTCCAGGCTCTGAGCTGTCAGCACAGAGCCCAACGTAGGGCTCGATCTCACGAACTGTGATACCATGACCTCAGCTGAAGTCAGACCCCCAACCCACTGAGCCACTCAGGCGCCCCCATTGTAGGGTGTTTAATAGCATCTCTGGCCTTTACTCATAGAAGCCAGTACCTGTGTGATAATCAAAAATTTCTGCAGACATTGCCAAATATCTTCTGGGGAAGAAAATTGCCCTGGTTGGGAACCACTGGTCTAGAAGTATGTAAACATGGGCAAAGTTTTGAAAGAAAGAGGTGGTGATGGTAGAGAGCATTTTAAATGTGGGAAATGCTGTGCATAAAGATGCCAAGGAGGAAAAAATCCAGGGTAAGTTTGAGTGTAGTAGGCAGATGAGTTTAATTATAGTTATTGTTCCTGTGGGAAATAGAACTTATTTTAAGAAATAAAACTATTGGGGCGCCTGGGTGGCTTAGTCGGTTAAGCGTCCGACTTTTGCTTAGGTCATGATCTCCCCGTTCGTGGGTTCAAGCCCGCCATCAGGCTCTGTGCTGACTGCCAGCTCAGAGCCTGGACGTTCGTGGGTTCGAGCCCGCCATCAGGCTCTGTGCTGACTGCCAGCTCAGAGCCTGGAGCCTGTTTCAGTCTGTGACTCCCTCTCTCTCTGGCCCTCCCCTGCTCATGCTGTCTTTCTCTCTCTCCTAGAAATAAATTTAAAAAAAAAAACATTAAAAAACATTAAAAAAAAAAGAAATAAAACTATTTTGTGACTGCCTATGCTCACAGAGCCTAACAATGTCTTGACCTTAGCTGTTCAGTAACTGATTGGTGATTTGATTTGTAAAGGAATCTGTATCAGGATAAGAAAGGCCTTGAATGAAAGTCTAAGAGATTTAAACTTTTTTTCTGGTGGGCAATGGGCAACTCTTGAAAGTTCTTTGAGCAAGGGAATGACATGATCTTGAGAAAGTCAACATGTTCTGGAGTCTGTTTTCTCACTGGTGAGATAAAGGAGCTGGAATTGAGAGTAGTAATAGCAACCAGCTTACAAAAATAATTTTACTTCACATTTACAAAGTACTTTTGTCTACATTTCTACTTTGATTGCTCCCCCCCCCATCCAATATTAACTACCTAAAAAATTTTTTCTTTAGTTATTTTTCTTCCCAGGAAACACTGGTACTTGTACATCACAGTGGAAATGGACTTTGAATACACTCCATGCTAAGAAAAAACTCCCGCAATTTTATTTTCCTCACCCCTTGATGTGATGTCATTAGCGGGCCTGGGCAGCTGGTTCACCTCATAGGCAAAGACGAAGTTGAGTGGCACTCTGTCCTTGGCAGGGAGGGGCAAAAAGCTGGGCTCCTTTCTGTGTCTGGGATCAGCGTTGAAAGAATTTTCTTTTCCCTCCTCAGATGAATAAGTGGCACTGTACAAGCATTAAAAGAGCTGTCTGTCATATGAACTTGGCATTGTCCCCTCCACAATCTCTTGAAAGTCTGTTTGTGGTGTCACAGGATTAGTCCTTGACCACTCTGTTCTTTCCATTCCCAAAGAGGCAAGACAGCTTTCTTTCTACTGCTCCCACCACCCAGGTGCTCTATTTACTGCAGGATCTGATCTTGTCCCATGGACAAGTTACATAATTGAGGGTGTTATGAGGTAATACATAGCTTGGCTCTCTCTTCCTCCAACCCCCCAAACAAACTTCTCTTGTTTCTTGGGTTTCTCAATGTCTGACTGATGTTAGAACAAAGATGAGAATAAATTAGTTGCACCAACAAAAATGGAACTTGAGTAATTAGGAGAAAACTCAGCTATGGCTAAAAGTGGTTTCTGCTAATTAAAAACATTGACAAGCAAAAGATTGTCAGTTTTAGATCTGGTCAACGGGGAATATGGCCTATGGTAGAAATGTTTCTCACGCAAAGAAAAAAACATTGGGGCCTCTTGAGATTCAATTAACTTTCTTGAGATGAATCCATAATTTCAATCTGGAGTGTTTCATGCAATTATTCTATTCTATGTTATTAGTATTTATGGTAGGTAGAATGCCTGCTATGTCATCTGCACGTGCCTTGCTGGGAATTACTGTGCATGTTTTATAATACATTACACCTGCCAAGGGGACCAGAGTTTCCGTTATCAACATTCTTTGTCAATCCTTTCATTTTCTATCTTTCCTTTCCCTTGTAATTAATAAGACATTTTCATATTCAATGGTGTCATATCTTACTTCTTAAAAACAAATTATAATGCAAAAGTAACATATGTTCACTCTAGACAATGTAGGAAAAAATAAGTGTTAAGAAAAAAAAATCATGCACCATTTCACCACCCATAAATAACTGCTGAATAGTTTGATGCACTTTCTAAGCTTCATCTCTTTGAATAATTTATATGCTATATTCACACAAGTAGCCTTAGACTGAAGATATAATTTCATATCTAATTCTTATTTTATATGTAATTTCCCATCAAATAAGTAAACCGTAATTTATTTAACAGTTTCCACACTATTGGCCATCTTAGTTGTTTCCAATATTTTGGAATTTGGAGTCTAATACTATTATTAAAACTTTGATAAAAATCCTTGTCAATAAATTTCTGGTTGCATTTATAATTATATCTTGAGGATAAAGTCCTGGAAGTTAGGATTCTTAGATCTAAATGAATGACTATTTTTTAAGGCTCTTTATGCAATTTTTCAAACTACTTTGCAGAAAGAAAATGAGTTTATGTACTGCCTCATATCAATTAAGAGTGTTCATCCTACTAAACCCTTACCAGCATTCAGTTTTCTACCTATATATCTGATAATGATATTTTGTTTTTGTTTTGTTGTAAAATTCGCTGATTTTATAAATGTACTTTTTATACTGATGAAGTTAAATATATTTTCACATTCAAGTGGAAATTCACTTATCTTCTTTGCGAATCACCTATTGATGCCTTTACCTATTTTTTACATATTAGTGTTTTGTATTGATTTATAAGAGCTCTTTATATATTGTCGTTAATTATTGATATTTTGATTGTTATGATATATTTGTATACAAATACAATAATGCAAATATGCAAATAATGTTCTCATTTTATAGTTTGCCTTTGAATTTTGTTTATAATGTTTATACAGCATCAGCATTTGAAGGTAATAACCCAACCTAAACATCATGGAGAGTCAATGGCATTTTATTTTTATTTATTTATTTATTTTTTTATTGTTTTAATTGCCCTAAAATATGTTGTTCTCTCTCACTCCCCCCTATACAACCCTATCCTGCTGCCCCAAAAGGAAACAAAATGTCTATTAGCATTTGAATTTTTATTACTCCCAAACTGGAGGAGATTCATTACATTACTTATATGAACTAATTCTTGAATTCAAGAAGTGTTCAATAAATATTTTATGATTGCTTAATAAGCTCACCAATGAGTTCTCTTTTAGAATAATCAGATACATCAACTTAGTAATCAGAATGAAGTGTATTTTAACTTGGAGTAACTTGTTATCATATTGCTCTGAGTGAAATCCCAGACTCTAATGATTGTTTTGAATGAGTTAGAGTTTGAGTTAGATATAAGCTGGGAGGTGAAGGTATAGTCACTCATTCTGGAGAATGGCTTTGGGAGTAAATGTCTCAGAATTTCTGCCATAGTAGCCAAATAAGCATCATTATTCTTGGAACGTATTTCCTCTTCTGTTCTACTCTTGTTAAGGTTGATCAGCTTTGTGTTTAACCATGCTACCTTGGCTTCTATTTCTGAAAGGATTTACTTACTATCTCATTTATGTAACAGTAGCACATAAGAATGAATCATGTTTTATTTTAAAAGAATTGAGAGCAGAAATGCCAAACACATATCCTTGTGAATAGGAACTCTGATCTGTTAGTAGAGGTTGTTTTGGTGATGTGTTGAGAATTCTGGGAATGTATTCAAGCTCAGCAGCCAAAGGATGCCACAATTAATTAGTGATCTGTGAGGAAGGTGTGACAAATTCATGCTGTGTATTTACCAGCCCAGGTTAAAGTTCATTTAATTAATATGAAAGTTCAAATACAAAGAGATTTTCAAATGTGTTTACTATCTGGCATGCTATCTTTGACATAAAATTACAAAGACTTTTCTTGTCTGTTTTGGAGAATGTTACTGTTTTTGTAGAGAAGCTCTCTTTGGAGAGAGTCTTCATATTACAATTGTTTTATGTTATTTTTTTCTTTTTTTTAACTAAAATTTTTTTTTAATGTTTTATTTATTTCTGAGAGAGATAGAGAGAGAGAGGCAGCATGAGTGGGGCAGGGTCAGAGAGAAAGGGAGACACACAATCCGAAACAGGCTCCAGGCTCTGAGCTAGCTGTCAGAACAGAGAGGACGTGGGGCTCGAACCCACGAACCATGAGAACATGCCCTGAGCCGAAGTAGGATGCCCAACTGACTGAGCCACCCAGGTGCCCCATTATGTTATTTTTTTCTATCTGAAAAATGCTGATGAAGAATCCTGAGAAAATTCCCTTTCTTCCATGTTGACACATTCTTGGAGTTCCTCAAAGGCTCAATCTTCAAAGAACAGGAAGAAGCCTGATTTGTATTTGTGACAATATATGGGTCTGCATAAGTTTTAAAATAGTTCGTTTTTAAGACGAAGATTTAGTCCATGTAACCTCATATGGATGTTTAGCAAGGGCACAGTAGAAAGATACTGAGTGGTAAAGAAAAATGAAGATCTTTCCAAAGCCTCCTTAATCAAAAACCCATATACCTGCAGAGCAAAAATTTAAAAATAACTTCAGCTCCTTGTATTTCTCATCATTAACTTTCAGATTTCACTCTCCTTTATTCTCAGACAACTAGCCTGCATCTTTTATTCTGTTCTATGAATGTTTAAAATGCTGTTAACTCGGCTAAGCAGGTCTTATATCTACCAACCTAGTGATGGAAAGTGGTGAGCTCCTTTTTTTCTTCAATGGTTGGTAGAACTCCATGGTTCCCTGCAGTCTCCATTAGGTAACACTGACTTTATCCAAAGTCTCAAGATTTGAAAATCCAGTTCTTGGCTTGAGCTAACTTGTATGGTGAACTGTAGTTTTCATTGAAAATGCCTCTTGCCAATTAAAAACAAAGGAAAAGGAGAAATTGCAAATAATTTTCAGAAAGTTAAGTTTAAGTTTCATTACTAGTATTTCTTGCAGGAAAAAATAATTCTTTTAAAAAAATCTAAAAACCAGAGGTGCCAGGGTGGCTCAGTCAGTTGAGTGTCTGACTCTTAGTTTCAGCTCAGGTCATGATCTCATGGTTCCTGGGTTTGAGCCTACATTGGGCTCTGTGATGACAGCATGGAGCCTGCTTGAGATTCTCTCTCTCCTTTTCTCTCTGCCTTTCCCCTGCACATGCTTTCTCTCTCTCTCTCTCTCTCTCAAAATAAAAATCAAAGAAATTTTTAAAAATCAAAAAACATTTTTTATATGTTTATAGCCATTTTCTCTCTTAGCTCCCTACCTACATTGAAACCTCATTTTAGCCAAAAATATGTATAGATTCTTAGTACCACATAAGTATGTAGACCAGCTATGTGCATTCCAACTTTGTGTCTCAATCATTTCTTTTTCAGTTTTTTTAAAAATTTTTTTAATGTTTTATTTATTTCTAGGAGAGAGAGAGAGAGAGACAGCGTGAGCAAGGGAGGGTCAGAGAGAGAGGGAGTCACAGACTCCGAAATAAGCTCCAGGCTCTGAGCTGGCAGTCAGCACAGAGCCCGACGTGGGGCTCGAACCCACGAACCGCGAGATCATGACCTAAGCGAAAGCCGGACGCTTAACCGACTAAGCCACCCAGGCGCCCCTCTTTTTCAGTTTTGACTGAACATCTCCTCAGAAAAACATGCTACTTTTTTGGAGACAAATTGTCTCCTCCTTGAGGTTGGTGACTTCATTTGATATGACACCAATGTTAACCAAGGAAATGAGCATAGAATATTAAAAAAACCGAAAGGGAAGGTGTTTTAAATCATTGGGCAGACAGTTGGCACCAGCTTTTTAGAAGCAACTGGCTCAATTAGCCTGTTCAGGAAATGTGCCACATTTGTGTAGAGAATCTGACTCTCCAAATTATAGAACTGGTAGAACGTTGTACACCCAGTTTACTTTGCTGGGAACGTCATCCTTGGCTCATATTCAGTGAAAGATTCATCATCTTCCCAGGTGACACTGGGGCAAACCAAGGTTTAGTCTCCTTTTATTGCCAGGGAGAGATTGATGGTTGTGGCTAGAAAACTATGCAAAAGCTGGCAGTTCTAGCTGGCTGGAGCTTTCAGGTTTGTCCAAGTGAAAGTCAAGGCTGTGAACCCAGGTAAACTAAATGTTTACCACTAAAGAAGCCACCATGGGTTTGAAACCACTGAGGTGCATAGTCCCATTCACAGAGAGCACGCCATTCTATATAGCCACAATTTTCTCTGTGAATGACTGTGAAATGTAGGTTAGCTCATTTAAGTTTTGAATTAAACATGCAAGAGGCAGATTTTATCAAGATAGGTAGTGGTTACATCCACAGCATGTAATTATTAAGAGACTCAGTTATGTCGCTGTAAAGAATTCAGGCGTAGTCTCCTTACGTCTGGGAATTTGTTATATTTTATAATGATCGTAGCTGCAAACACTACTTGTCCATAGTGGTTAGCAGAGTACATGCCTTTAACTGTGAAGAGCAGAATTTAAGTGGTGAGTGGAACAAGGTGGAGACTTATTCTCATAAAATCAAATTATATCAGTGGCTTCAGAAAATAAAAAAAAACTGATTTTTGAAAACTGGTGATTATAAGTAAATCTCTTAATTTAAGTTTCATCTTTGTAATCTAATCAGTCTGATGATTAGTACAGAGATTAATGAGAACTAATTTCAAAGTGCTATGTGGCATGATCATCCTTTAAATTTCATAAGGAATATACTATGATACTTAGAAGGTTTTTGTATTTGTAAGATTCGGCAAAACAATGACCTTACCACATTGATGGGATCAGATAGTTTGCTGTTGTTAATAGGTATTAAGCACAAACAGATGGACTGTCCCAAAGGAATCAATGAAAAAAACAAAATGTATTGAGAAGAAAGCTGTGCAAAAATACACTGTTAAGGGGCGCCTGGGTGGCTTAGTCGGTTAAGCGTCCGACTTTCGCTTAGGTCATGATCTCGCGGTTCGTGGGTTCGAGCCCCGCGTCGGGCTCTGTGCTGACTGCCAGCTCAGAGCCTGGAGCCTGTTTCAGTCTGTGACTCCCTCTCTCTCTGACCCTCCCCTGCTCACGCTGTCTCTCTCTCTCTCCTAGAAATAAATAAAACATTAAAAAAAAATTTAAAAAAAATACACTGTTAATTACTTGTACTGGTAACAAGAACAGTCTTATGACTTTGTAGAATGGAATCTACAAATATGTGGGCTATGGGAAGTAAGCAGGTCCATTTATTCAATATTTAGCATATATTTAGTTGCCTACAATATGCCAGGCACTGTATTAGCTGCTAGGAGTAAAAATATTTAACAACTTGGTTCCTGCTTTCAAGAAGCTCACACATAGGGAAATAAACATGGTAGTTGCCATAGTTATTTGATCAACATTCAAGGAGAGTAAAGAAAGCAGCTAAAGTTTTCCTAAGGGAACTAGGGAAGAGGAAGTAATTCTTGAGTTGACACTTGAAAGAACCGCAGGACTAGTGGTGGGGAGGAGAAAGGGAGAGGTCCAGAGGCCTCCAGAAAGGGTGATGTGTTCAGGGAGCACTGATGAGTCGGGCTTGGTTCTTTGAGGGGAGGGGCTTGACTCTGTCTAGGTCTTGGAGGACTGTAGAACATACTTTTGGTAATCGCAAATGGCTTAAGAATCCTGAGTAGAGTATTGACACAAAGACCTTTTTGTGTTAAAGGTATTTCTCTGAGAACTTTGCAGAGTATGAGGGGGAGGGGCTGACAGTGCAGGGAGAGTGGTTCCCGCAGAGATGGAGGAGGGGCATGCAGTTGGGGTGGAAATCAGACACACTGATGATAGCAGTTTCCTCTTGCAGTCTTGGTCCTATCTGTCTCAGCTGCCACCTAATGCTGGGCCAGAAGTCGATGGAAGGTTCTGTATGCTAACCTGGCTTGCTTTAATGGGTTATAGGTTCTGGGGTACTATAAATAACAAGTAAAATACAAATACAAGTAAAAATCCCAATAAAACTCTGAAGGGTGTACAAATTATTTTATTTTTCTTATATTCTGTTACTGAAGTATTGTGGGACTAGTACTTACAAACATTTTTTTTCTCTACACATATACACAGTGACAGTATGTGCAAGACATATTTAATTTAAAAATGAATCTTTTTTTTTAAATGTTTTATTTATTTCTAGGAGAGAGAGAGAGAGAGACAGCGTGAGCAGGGGAGGGTCAGAGAGAGAGGGAGTCACAGACTGAAACAGGCTCCAGGCTCTGAGCTGGCAGTCAGCACAGAGCCCGACACGGGGCTCGAACCGATGAACCACGAGATCATGACCTAAGCGAAAGTCAGACGCTTAACCGACTAAGCCACCCAGCCGCCCCTAAAAATGAATCTTTTAAAGTATGGGCAAATCTGTACCAATCACGTACCAGAACAGGCCCATTTTGGCTCCATTATTAATAGTCTAATATATGAAGTGTGTGGCTGGGGACAGGAGCTAGTGACTAACAGGAGATTCACTGTGTATGAATGACTATAGAGCAACTTGAGGTGGTGGGGACATCTGTGACAAAAACTCCTGTGAGGCCTGATATGAGCTCATTTGTGGCCTTTATGTGAATGAGAAGTAACCCCAGCATGAACCCTTCATTAAGTTGGTTGTGTATACTTAACAATAATAATCAATTGAGACTATGACCTGGCAAGTGTAATAAGTAGGATGAAAACTTACTTCAAATCAAATGTTGATGGGTGGTTCAGCCAGAAATGGAAACTATGAGAACCAAAGACATTCAAAGAACACTGTGTTCTTTTAATTCTCACTTGGGAACCCCAACATGTTTACTATTTAATTTTTAATTTTTTTAACCTTTATTCACTTTTGAGAGAAAGAGAAGTGAGTGGGGGAGGGGCAGAGAGAGAGGGAGACACAGAATCCGAAGCAGGGTCCAGGCTCTGAGCTGTCAGCACAGAGCCCATCGCGGGGCTCAAACTCACAAACCATGAGATCATGACCAGAGCCAAAGTCTGATGCTTAACCGACTGAGCCACCCAGGCACCCCCAACCTATTTAGTATTTACTGAACAAAATGTATCTGAAAATTAGAGGCAAGTAGTTGATTTTTTTGCTGGGACTAATGGTGCATTCAGAAGAGAAGACGGAGCATATTAATTGTGATTTAGATAGAATTGACCATTATAGAATTGTATTTGAGGGGCTCGGTCAGATAAGCCACCTAGTCTTGATTTTGGCTCGGGTCATGATCTCATGGTTTGTGAGTTTGAGCCCTACATCTGGCTCCTCATTGACAGTGTGGAGCCTGCTTGGGATTCTCTCTTTTCCCTCTCTCTGCCCTGCTCCTCTCTCTCAAAGTAAGTAAATAAACAAACAAGCAAAAAAGAATTGTATTTGAGTCACTATGTTCACTATTATATGTACTGTTACCTCTACGGTCTGTTAAGCTCTTTCTACACACATGGCATGTGCTGAGGAATCACCACTCAGTATTTCATTTTGTCTCTCCAAAGCTCAGGTGGCAGTCAGACATTATTAGGATCTCCATACTCAAGGAAATCTGAGGCTTTGGGAGGTTAAATGGACTTTTTGCTATATGGTTCACTGTAAACGTGAGAATGTTAGAGCTGAAAGAAACTAGAGATAACTTAATTCATCAAAAGCTTAGATGCTAAGCAGACAGGCAGCTAACACAACACCAAGAATCCATGCCTTATCCGAAGGGGACAGTTGCCATTTAGCTTCAGCCTTTGTTTTCATATAGAGATGCAGGCCCTGTGTTGCCAATGTTATAATTTTTTAGAAGAAATCAGAAATCTGGGTTTAAATGTGGAATTTCCCAGTTTTTAAAACATGCTGGGCATACAAGATATGTCCAAAGATTGGATGTGGCCAAAAGGCTACTAGTTAGCAACTGCTAATCAAGTACAATCCCATTTTTTTTTACAAATGAGACAGAGAGGTGAAGTGAGTTGCCCAAAGTCATGCGGCAATTCAGTGGTATAGCTGGGAATCAATATGCAATACATATTCCTTCCATTTTTTCTCCTTAAAATCATATTAGATTACATATTACTAAAAACAGTTCTTTCAGGTTTTCGGAAAAATTGAAGTATGTAGCTGAGGAAATGTAGTGAGTGACAGGGGATAGACTGACTATAGGTTTTTAAAAGTATTTAAAATTGTTTACTTCCTTTATTTATTGAAAATTTACTGATATTTGTAATGCTAATGCTTGTGACATAAATATTTATAAATATTTGCTCTTTTTTCTGCTGATTGCTTTTGCTTAATATTTTATTTTTCTCCCTTTTTTGAATTTAAATTTTAGTTAGTTAATATACAGTGCAATATTGTTTCCAGGAGTACAATTCGGTGATTCATCACTTACATACAATACCTAGTACTCATCACAAGTGCCCTCTTTAATTCCCATCCACTATCTAGCCCATACTCCCACCCAACTCCCTCCATCAATCCTTGTTTGTTCTCTATCATTAAGAGTCTCTTGTGGTTTGTTTCCCTCTCTTCTCTTCCCTGTCCCCACCATATGTTTTGTTTCTTAAATTCCACATATGAATGAAATCATATGGTATTTTTTTTTCCTTGATTGATTTATTTCACTTGGCACAATACATTCTAGCTCCATCCACAGCATTGCAAGTGGCAAAATTTCATTCTTTTTGATGGATGAGTAATATTCCATTTTATATATTTTTATATATTTATATATACACTTATCTATTATATATATACCACATATATTATATACACCACTTCTATACTATATATATATATATATATAGTGTGTGTGTGTGTGTGTATATGCATCAATACTGATGGATGAATACATATGTATACCACTTCTTTATCCATTTATTAGTTGATGGACATTTGGGTTCTCTCCATCATTTGGCTATTGTAGGTAATGCTGCTATAAACATTGGGGTGCTTGTTCCGCTTTGTTTCTGCATTTTTGTATCCTTTGAGTAAATGCCAAATAGTGCAATTGCTGGATTGTAGGGCGGTTCTATTTTTGGTTTCTTGAGGAACCTCCACACTGTTCTCCAGAGTGGCTGTACCAGCTTGCATTCCCACCAGCAGTGCAAGAGGGTTCCCCTTTCTCCACATCCTCACCAACACCTGTTGTTTCTCTTGTTAATTTTAGCCATTCCGACAGGTGTGATGTGACATCTCATCGTGGTTTTGATTCCCTGATGATGAATGATGAGCATCTTTTCATGTGTCTGTTAGCCATCTGTATGTCTTCTTTGGAAAAGTGTCTATTCATGTCTTCTGTCCATTTCTTAACTGGGTTGTTTGTTTTCTGGGTATGGAGATTGGTAGATTCTTTATAGATTTTGGATACTAACCATTTATCAGATAGGTTGTTTGCAAATATCTTCTCCCATACTGTAGGCTGCCTTTTAGTTCTGTTGATTGTTTCCTTTGCTGTGCAGAAGCGTTTTATCTTGATGAAGTCCCAATAATTCATGTTTGCTTTTGTTTTCCTTGACTTCAGTGACATGTCTGGTAAGAAGTTGCAGCAGCTGAGGTCAAAGAGATCGTTGCCTGTGTTCTTCTCTAGGATTTTGATGGTTTCCTGTCTTACACTTAGGTCTTCGATCCATTTTGAATTTATTTTGGTGTGTGGTATAAGAAAGTCGTCCAGTTTCATTCTTCTGCATGTTGCTGTTCAGCTTTCCCAACACCATTTGTTGAAGAGACTGTCTTGCCTTATATTTTATAAGGAGCTTTAAATAGTGTGATTTGGAGAATAAAATTTCTAAGGAAAAAAAATCTATGGGTTGATTTTTTTTTTTTTTNCCAGTTTACATTCTATGGGTTGATTTTTAAATTTTGTTTAATAGATGTTCCAGGAGTATAATGAATTCCAACTACGAATTTTCTAATATTCTTATTTTTCATTTGATGTAAAAATTAGAGAAATGAGTTAGGGAATCTTTTTTTCCAATAATGAAGAAAGTTTTTGCTTTTACTGTAAGATTTTTCACTGTGGACCCTAGCAATTATAGAGTTATTCTATAGCTTAACTTGAAACATTGTCTCCCTTCTTTTTTTCCTTTCAGATGTTTTTTATAAAGGGACTCTTGTAGGTATTCCTTAGTCTTCCATTCACTGACTGGGTTGTCAAGGAATCTGGGATGGGCTTCTCCACTGATATCTCTGGCTGAGGATCCTGCATGTGTGCAGACATGGATTTATATGGATGACTGTTTGGGGAAGGAATATAAAGGAAATAAAGTTGGGGAAAGGAGGAAGTTTCACTCTTCAATCACATCCATTTCTTTAAAAAATGTTTTTAAATGTTTATTCATTTTTGAGAGACGGAGAGAGACAGAGCATGAGGTGGGGGAGAAGGTCAGAGAGAGGGAGACACAGAATCTGAAGCAGGCTTCTGGCTCTGACCTGTCAGCAGAAAGCCTGATATGGGGCTCAAATTTGCAGACTGCTAGATCATGACATGAGCTGAAGTCAGACGTTTAACCCACTGAGCCACCCAGGAGCCTCTAAAAAATTGTTTAATGTTTGTTTATTTATTTTGAGAGAGAGGAGGTGCAAGCAGGGGAGGGGCAGAGAGAGGGGGAGAGAGAGAATCCCAAGCAGGTTCTTCATTGTCAGAGCGAAGCCCGGCTCAGGGCTCGATCCCACAAACTGTGAGATCATGACCTGAGCCAAAACCAGTAGTTGGATGCTTAACCAACTGAGTCACCCAGGCACCTCAAGAGCACTTATCCTATTTATGCGGGTTTCATCTTCATGACCTAAGCACTTTCCAAAATCCCCTCCCCCAATACCATAACATTGGGCATTAGAATTTCAACATATGAATTTTGGGAGAACACAAACATTCAGATCATAGCAAGTCCCCAGTGACTTTTTTGGAAGAGAATGGCAGTTGCTCTCTAGGAAATTATATTTGAAACTACTGTTATGCATAAATATTTCCCAACTTATTTTTAGTATTCTATTATACATTGATCATCCATTTTTTATTTATCTAAATTATTTTGAAATCCTAGATGCTTGACTAATTCCAAGGGGTGAGTATTGTTCTACAGTGTTAAGAATAGCTTACTTTTTATTAGCCCTCCTGCATACTTTCAGGACTTTTATATTTGCACATGGTAGCTCTTGTTTTATAATTTAAGAGACAGAGAATGTGGCTTTGCATCCTCAAATTATGACATACTTGCTTACTATCCCTTTAATCGTTTCTCAGAGCTTTTAGTAGCTTAGGTGTTCTCCTCTCAACAATCCTGGGAAATTGCTATGATGTTGGACTTCTGTGTTAATGCGCTGAAGGTAAGAATTCAGATATTTGGAGACATTTCATTTGAGGTTATTTGAGGAGAATATGATACTGGCTGATCACGCTGTTCAGCAGCCTGTTTGTAACCCCCATCTCTGGCAGAGGTTTCCTATTGGAGTCGTTCCAAATTTATCTAGTTTCTGAATCCTTTAGTCACTTTTTGGCCCTCCTGATTTCTCTTGTAACAGTTCAGAATCCTATAAATTCTCCATCTTCTTAATAAAAAGCCCACAAGTAGAAGCAACATTCAGAGATCCTTATGATTTCTGAGGACTTTTAAGAGATCTGTTTACGTTTTTTCACAGTCTTTAATTTATGTGAGCCAGAATGTGGCCACCTTTTCCAGGAGATCAAGTAGAATATGCTGGTGCCATTGCATTTTCTCATACACTGCCTCCCCCCACCCCTCTTAATTTCATCCAGTTACACAAAGATATATTGCTCATACATTTTGTGTAATTTCTGTGCTAATTGCTGAAGGGGTTACAAAACTGAATTAAATAGTTTATGATCTTGTGAGATGAAGGAAATGCTAGGGACACCAAAGCTGTGCAGTCAAAAAAAAGTTTCTGTTTTTATTTTTCCCTTGGGTTAAATTTATCTGAAGACTTCTAATCAAACCTCTGTGGAATAAAAGAGAAAAAGAAGAGAAAAGCAAAGTCCTGGGCTGAATATGCTTATCATGTACTATGAATAGTCGTGCTCCAAAGGATGAAGTCCAGATGTTGGATTTATCCCATAGTTCAGTGAATGGCAAAATCATAATACTATATTTTTCATAGCTTCACTATTTATACTAACCTGTGATGAAGCATTAACCCCCTTTGACTAATATTTTCTGCCTAAAAAGATCCACTGGCAGGCATACAATTAAGCCCAGTTGGAAGAAGCATATTCCTGAGTTCATGGCAGTAAAACTGGTTGTCTTTAGACTGTCACTGTGCCAAAGTAATAGAATGTAACAGAGATAATACAGGAATTGTTACAATGCAACATGACTAATGTAGCCATCATACACAGGGCCTTGTCTCTAAAATCTTTCTTTTCAACAGATTAATTCAAGAACACTTATAACTCACCCCATGAAAAGGAACAGTTAGTGATCATCTGCCTTAGATGGAGAAACTGAGGCACAAAGCAAGCAGTCAATTTCTTTGAAATGTCCAGTGAGCAGTTAATTTCTTTGGAATGTCCAGTGAGCCTCTTAGCCAACATTACTGATGACTAATTCTTGGTTCTTGACAACAACTCTTCCCCAGCTCAAATATGTTCTCAGCAAATCGTGAAACTCATGACCAATGAGCACTGCTCTGCTTGTTCCATTAGAGATGCGTTAGAAATCTTCAAGGTCACTGTTTGTTTGTATATATCTTTGACATCATCTTTTGGACTGTGCTTGAGGCAGTTACCTCATAGCGAGTAAGGAGAGATCCCTGACTGTAACAACACATCACTAACTGTTACCGAAATACCACAGACCCAGGCTCTCCCATGAGGCATTGCTGGCCAAGAGCATTACTGAAACGAGGAGCGTGAGGAAGATGAGAAAGCCAGTATGCATATGAAATACGCTTTATTTCTAATAAAAGAAAAGAAAACAAGAACAAAAGATTGACTTCAGTTCAAAATCCAACTTGTTTTCTTTCAGAGGCTATTTAAGTTTGTCCATACAAACTCACTTATTTTTCTTCCTAGTTTATGGTCACATATTTTAAGAGAACAAATTATTTCCTTCTGATTCTTTTCCTCCTTCTCCCTGCTTTTCCATCTGCTTTGAAAAACCACGATACTGTGGACTGGGACTTGGCTGATCAGAATGTGCTTATTCTTGTCAGGCAGACAGAAGGTTAAATGAGGGATGCTAAGTTTATTTGACATATCCATTTCGCCTACTTCTGCCTTCATAGTATCTTATTTAGGAATGTGGGGAAATCTCTCCAATCTGATTATGCCTGCATGGAAAAGTAAGAACAGGATCTTGAGGCTACAGCAGTTACTTGGCCCTTTCTCAATGGTATGCTGGAGCCAGCTGGCACTGGCTTTCATGGGTCGACTGTGCTCATCTTGTCTCAGCTCTGCATTCAGTGATGTCATGTTGGTGGCTTGAAATTGGCCATGATGGGGTTATTTACACCATGGAAATCTGCAAATATTACCTGCCAGTCAGGGATTTTTTTTCTCCTGGAGAGCTAGTTTACGACCATATCACTGCCCCTTGTCTTTAACCTATACCTGAAGGATTTCTGCCAGTGTCCAGTAAAACTTCACCAAACCTCTGACATACTGTGAGCTCAAGATGACAACACAACATGAATTAGGAAGAGATAAATTCCCCAGCAGTATCATTATCAAAACATAGCTTTGGGACAGGGCTTTATCTGTCCTGTAATCTGTATGAGCAACTGCATAAGGGTCCATCAAATATGTAGCAATATATGACATAAGTGTGCTTTCTTTGTTAAAAAAAACTTTTATTTATTTACTTTGAGAGAGAGAGCGAGAGTGAGAGAGTGAGCGTCTGTGCAAGTGGGGGAGGGGCAGAGAGAGAGAAAATCCCAAACAGGCCCCATGCTGTCAGCACAGAGCCGGAGGTGGGGCTCAATCTTATAAACTGTGAGACCATGACTTGAGCCAAAATCAAGAGTCAGATGCTTAACTGACTGAGCCACCAGGCGCCCCTAAAAGTGTGCTTTCTAAGCAAATGAAGCTTCAAGATAACCTATAATCCCTTGTTCCCACTTTCAACCAGATTATCCCACTAGATCTGTCTCCAGTAAAATCTTCACAAGCCTTGCGTCCAACTTTTGGTACATTCGTAGTTATAGGTGAAGGCTTTTTGCAGCAGTGACTTCTGTGACTTTGTGGTTTCTGTGATCCCAAGGACTTTCGAAAAGCACCAGAGAGGAGCACCTGGGTGGCTCAGTCCATTAAGCGTCCCACTCTTGGCTTTGGCTCAGGTCATGATCTCACGGTTTTGTGAGTTCAAGCCCTGAGTCAGGCTCTGCACTGGCAGCATGGAGCCTGCTTGAGATTCTCTCTCTCTCTCTCTCTCTCTCACTCTGCCCCTCCCTCCCTCATGCTGTCTCTGTCTCTCTCAAGATAAATAAACATAAAAAAAAAAAGCATCAGAGATTCTGGCCCCACCATTGCCTTTAGTGTGTGGTAAGTTTGACTAGCATCCGAGAACTGGGGTAAACCGTGGAGGCTTCTGGACTTCCGGAGATCTCTTTGTTGCCTTGATAAAATTTCAGCAGCATCAATGATGGCAGGAGAGTCCTCTGACAGCAAGAACAAAAGAGTAGGAAATATCTGAGTCCGTTGGTAGCTATCAGGACAGCATCAAGGAGCACAGTTATTCACCCTTTCATCTCTGGGACTTCTGTTTCTAGAAGAGTGAGGGTCTTTGAGGAGAATCTGCAGGTCCCCAGTCACAGGTGTGAGAATATTTTGAGACACCATAATTTTACTTCCAGATTACTGTATTCCAGGGGGCATGATTTCAAGTTCTCCATCTGTGAAATGGCAGAGGCACAAAAATGTGGAATCTGAGTTCAGGCAGACATGATTTAACTATTGGTTAAGCCCCTAACAAACACTTATCCGTTCGGTCATATTTCACGATTAAAAAAAGCAGAGAAATCCCCAGTGACTTCACATCCTCCTCTGAAGAAAAGTGAACAAAATTATAGGGGGCCTCTGGACATATGACATAATTTTATGCTTTGAAAAATCAACTACTAGAAAACAGAGTGCTTTAAAAAAATTTTTAAAGATCACATTAAGTATTCATTCTCTTTGAGTCATTGTGGATGAAACCTATACCATCTTGTATAGGGAAGGTGCTTAGAAACATTTTTGTGGAACTGGCTTTGAGATAGGAATATTGATTCATTTTTTTATAATAAATTTTTTTTAAAAAATCACCTGGAAATTAACTCATTCAGCCACTCAGCTAGCACATGCAAAAGATCTTACTAATTTCTCCGGCTCCCACCGTGACTTACCTATTCAAGGGGAACAATTTTACTGTGAGTTCCATAATGACGCAAACAACTTATAATTCGTTTCTTTACCCAATGCTTTGTACTTTGAAATCACCTAATAAGCATGTATTGAATGAAAATAATACAGTGGATCCTGAAAATAATTTCACTATTGACAGTAAGTAAATTTAGTTTTGAGTAATAAATTTTAAAGGGACAAAGAAAGGCTTATTCTAAAATTTTCTTTTCAATGACATGTGCATGTGTAGGGTATGGCATTTATAAATATAGAAGTGACAAGATGATCTGATGAAAACAGTAGGATTGATTGATTATTTTATTCTTTTTTTAAGTTCATTTATTTATTTTGAAAGAGAGAGAAAGCACGAGGCGGGGGGACAGAGAGAGACGTAGGGAGGGAATTGCAAGCTGGCCCTGTGCTGCCGGTGCAGAGCCCAATGCAAAGCTTGAACTCATGAAACTGGGAGATCATGACCTGAGCCGACACCAAGAATCGGATGCCTAACTGCCTGAGCTACCCAGGCACCCCCGTGAGACTCTTTTAGTAAACTCTAAGCAGCCTACCAAATGTAGGGTGTGACTGATTATAACCTAAGTGAAATCTACAGAGCAATAGAAAACCTTTAAGTCTGTGGTCACTGTCTAGGACTTTGGATCAAGAAAAACACAGCTAATTATAATCCTTGGAAGAGAAACCGTTTTCACACAATTTATATATGTGATATCTTTTACATGGTTGTGAGAGATTTTTAGAGAGTAGCGCTCTTATTTCTGAGGTTTTCCTTTTTTTTTCTGTTTTGTATTTCTTCTTATGCTCCCACTAGTCGCTGGGTACATTTTGCTAGAGCAGAGGTATAGAGAGGAGAGAGGGATGATCAGGCCCATTAGCTCAGTTGGCCCACGCGTCCAACAACGCAGGCTCCTTCTCTGCCTAGAGCAGCTGGCTGTGGCTGGTCTGGAGGAAAACTCTCTGTTCACAAGCTATGCCACCTCCCTGCTCCGGTTCGTCAGCTGCCTGGCAAAACTTTGTCTTTGGCCACAAATGTCATTAGATGAGAGAATACGGATGACAGAAAGCAAACACATCACCACTCCTAGAAAAGCAATTCTCAATTTGTGTTCTGTGGCTGGTGAGTCATGCTGGTATACTAAGAACAGCGGAGCACAGAAAACAAGGGGAAGAGGAGTGAAGGACGCCCTCCCCGGTTACAAATTTGGAAAATGCTCACTTTGGGCATTTTTGTTGGCTTGAATGACAGCTGATGGAAATGAAACGTCAACAAAATAGAGAGGTCATATTGAATTACTGAGAAAGTATTTTTTCTCATGGCTGCATGAGAAACAGACTTTACTATTTATGTACATCTTAATTTTCAGACATGAAAATTATAGGAACGTAGCCAAAATTAAAAATAACCTGTGTATTTCTTGATGTGTAACTATAGAATGTTCCTTGACCTTCCTCTGCCTTTGCTCCCACTATTTAGTTACCATAGTGACCACCAAGGTTCACTTTTTTTTTTCTGTTGTGGAAGAACAACACTACCATATGAGGGACAAGCCGAAGGCTGAACATGCAAACACAGAGTGCAGTCTTATTATAAGGAGCAACTTGCCTGAGTTAATCCGCTGTGTTTTGTTACACACATAATTAGCATTTTGCTACACCTGTCCTCCATTTTGAACTTATTCTAAATCCACATCAGACCACTGAACATCTATGCACTTTTGTTTACACTCTTCCTTTAGCCTGGAAAGAGCTTACTCATCCCCCAGACCCCAGGGGAGTACTGCAACTAGAAATGCTTGGTCCTCAAAGCTGGCCCCTGGGTCCTAATCTACAGCCATTTGTCTTTTCATGCTTCTAATTCTTTTTATGACCTTTTTCAGGATCAGGTCTCATTATTTTTCAGATCCAAGACTGCTATTGAAGCATTTCTTAAGATGCCTTTTATTTTAAAAATCTGTTTAAATGTCTATTTTGTAGAGCATTTTTCACATGAGAAGTCATTAGGATATGAGTTTCCATTATATTTATTTATAATGTTTATCAATATTTATTAGTTTTTTCTATTTTTGGATATAATTATAATATGCCTAATACATTAAGAGATAAGCATAACACTTACACTTCACAAATAAATATACGAATGTTTGGGATAAGTGATTACAGCCTTAAATAATGGATTGAACTGTCAAAAAAATTTAGGGAGCAATGGCTTGGACTAAGACATTCTTGAGGGAAGGAACAGGTTTTTTTGTGTATTCTTGCATTCGGCACGGATCTTGGGTGCTTGTTTTTGGTATAGTTGTGCACAGAAAAGTTTGTGGAATGAACTATAACCCATAGTTCCCAAGTTGAGAAATCCAGGAATTTAAGAGTAAGAGATCAGTGTGGTATTTCCTTGTCTTAGTTCCTACCTTAATTAGTATAGAACCTTCTCTTCTCCTCCTTCAGGTTAATTTCAGAGGTGGTCCCCAGAGGGTGTCTATTGGCCCTCCAAATGTTGTCCTGCCCTTAGGCTGGCTTGAGGATCTATTGATGTCTCTGCTACTTCTGCTGGTTCCAATAGTGACCATGCACAAGTTCCCCAAATCCTCTCCATGCTTTCTGCATAGCCACTTCTCAAAGCAATCTCCTTGTAGAGCCTCTCTTTCCCATTTATGCTTTAACTGTAGTAATTGTAGGCCCCTGCCAGTGTTATTTTTGACTGCATGTCTGTGGAGACATCCCCAGGAGCACATTCCCTGCTTCGCATAATATTCCCTCTCCCATTGCAAAGTGACATTGTCCTCAGATCAAGTTTGTGATAGACCACACCTTCTTCCTTTTAGACAGTTTCTTTGCAGCAGGGTTCTTTAACCATCTGCACACAGAGTTTGCTTCCTGTCTCTATTCCCCCCCCCATGCATTTCTGACTGCCATTCAGTCTGGCTGGTCCAGACTGGACCCAAATTCAAATGGCTTCAGAAGCCAGGCAGATAATAAACAAATGAAACTAGCCAAGTGTTTATATATTAAATCCATAGGAGTAGTCATTGTTAAATACTCTCTTTTTTTTTCTTGAAACATGAAACTCTCTTGATGTTGCTTTTGTTTTTATCCTTAGATAGAGAGAAGACTTTCTCTACTAGAAGAAAAACAGTGCAAATGTAGTGATAAATATATGGCAATTGACTCTTAGGTCTCAATGTTCAAGAGGTAACAGAGAGTAGTAAGGACTGGTAGTGAGTTAGCAAGTAAGTCCTCGATCTACATGGGTCAGCCATGATTCAACTCCAGTGAAATGTAGCTATGTGGGAAGATGGGCTCTGTTGTGCTAGATTGTCTGATTTTTTTTTTATGTCTTTATTTTATTTTGAGAGGCAGAGACAGAGGGTGAGCAGGGGAGGGACAGAAAGAGAGGGAGACAGAATCTGAATTAGGCTTCAGGCTCTGAGCTGTCAGCACAGAGCCCCACGCGGGGCTCGAACCCACAGACTAAGATCATAACCTGAGCCAAGGTTGGACACTTAACCGACTAAGCCACCCAGGCGCCCCAATAGTCTGATTTTTTTCAATAAAACCTGCATACCTAGGTTATTTTGTGAAATCTTCTGTAAAAAAAAAAAGGCTAATTCTTTTTTATGGATGAGTAATATTACATTGGATTTTTATACTCTGTCTTCTTTATCCATTCATCAGTCAATGGACATTTGGGCTGTTTCCATAATTTGGCTATTGTTGGTAATGATGCTGTAAACATCAGGGTGCATGTCAATGACATGGGTGGAGCTAGAGAGTATTATGCTAAGCAAAAATGTCAGAGAAAGACAAATACCACATAATTTTACTCATATGTGGAATTTAAGAAACAAAACAAATGAGCAGAAGGAAAAAAAGGGAGAGAGAGAGGCAAACAGAATCTTAATCATAGAGAACGAACTGATGATTACCAGAGAAAGGTGGGTAGGGGGATGGGTTAAAAAGGTGATGAGTTACTAAGAAGTGCATTTGTGATGAGCACTGCATGTTGCATGTAAGTGCTGAATCATTAAATTTTACACCTGAAACTAATATTACACTATATTTTAGCTAACTGGAATTTAAATAAAAACTTTTAAAAAATGAAAATTTGGAATAAATAAATTATAAATAATAAAGAACAATGTCAAACTAATTGCTCTCCCCACCCCATATCTGCAAAGAGAATTTGGCTTATAGGACATCATTTTTTTTTTTAAATGTTTATTTCTTTATTTTGAGAGAGAGCGAGCACAGGTGTGCACACAAGTTGGATAGGGGAAGAGAGCAAGGGAAACAGAATCTCAAGCAAGCTCCACTCTGTCAACACAGAACCTGACGCAGGGCTCAAACACATAAACTGTGAGCTCGTGACCTGAGCTGAAATCAAGAATCAGACGCTTGGAGCATCTGATTTTGGCTCAGGTCATGATCTCCTGGTTCATGGGTGCGAGCCCCACATTGGGCTCTGTGCTGACAGTCCAGAGTCTGGAACCTGTGTCTCCCTGTCTCTCTGTCCCTTCCCTGCTAATGCTCTGTCTCTCTCCCTCTCAATAATAAATAAACATTAAAAAAAAAAAAGAAGAGTTGGACGCTTAACCAACTGAGTCACCCAGGCGCCCCTAGGACATCATTTTTTTTTTCTTAAATAGTTTATCATCAAGTTGGTTTCCATATAACTTATCCCAACAAGTGCCCTCCTCCATACCCATCATCCCCCTTCCCCTCTCCCCCACCCCCATCAGCCCTCAGTTTGTTCTCAGCATTCAGGAGTCTCTCATGGTTTGCCTCCCTCCCTCTCCCCCACTATTTTCCCCTTTTCCTCCCCCGTTGTCCTCCGTTAAGCTGCTCTTAAGCCACCTATACATGAAAACATGTGGGATCTGTAGGACATCATTTTTTAACCAACAAATCTGAATCCTCAAACAGAGACCCTATGGGAGGATGAATGATAATTAGGCATGTCCTTAGTAATGTAAATGGTTACAAACGATGTATATTTTTCTAATCAAGTAAAATATTTCTAGTTTAGTTATGGGAAGAGCAGGGAGTTTCTGGTTGAAATAGGTAGATATTTTGAGGCCTCTGCAATTTTCTGGACCTATCTTAGTCCAAACATCCTAGAATGTTGCTAGAATGTTGGTTCTCAACGTGTAGTCTGGGAGCAACAGCATTATCACTGCCTGGAATTTGTTAGAAATGCAAATTCTCAGGACCCACCCCAAACCCATAGATTCAGAAACTCTGGGGGTGAGAACCTACAATCTGTGTGTTAAAGAGCCCTGTGGCGGGAGGGGGAGGGCAGTTTTGTGATTCTCTACCCGCAGTTTGCTCCTAGAGCCCTGGCAGCCTGTATAACCTTGGAATCCTGTCTTCCTCCTCCCCAACTCCAGGTTTTAGGAGCCAAGATATGTCTGCTATATGAACTCTGGGTTCAGCTTGGCTCTCCAAAAAAGGGTATTGGATTAAGACACAAAAGAAGTTGTTGGTCCTTAGTAATTGAGGAAAAAGGATTTGGGAATTAAGCATGTTCAGAGAGGAAGAGGAGGAAAAATATGTTACCAGATGTCTTCCTGACCTCCCTCTGCCATGGCCTGTTTTACATGGAACAGCCTAGTGGTATGATTGAAAGAAGTGTTGTCTTTGCTCTACTTTTAGCCTCTTAAAAATGGCTACTGCTGTTTTCATTTCAAAGATTCACTAGGATTCATAAAGACTGAGGAATACGGAGTTAGCAGAGTGATACTACTATGTGACTTAAATCTAGAGAGGTTGATTTCTTAACTCCATCCCGAGATTCTGGAAGAGTGAGAGTTCAATAGATGGGTGAGAAGTTATGTTTGGGCTTGGGGGACACATTAGGTGAGTCTGGACTGGGAAGGCCCCTTGTGGAGTAGAATGAGATCACTGGGATCTTATTTTTATAATTTTAGTGAAAGGCATAGATGAGGAACACAGATGGGAATACAGGAAAAGTGCCTGAAAGAGAGGTCAGGATGAGCAGGGAAAGTCAATAGATAGCTTTGGGGCAAAGCATCTCTGTGTCTTTCCCTCTTTTCAAAAGCTTCTCATCAGCCTCCTCTCAGATATGCGCAATAATTGTTGGAAAGTCCCTGAGCTCTTGTAACCTCCAGCCCCCATGTAGGAATCTTCCTTGGCGGTTCTTTTTCAAAGCTAAAGCAGGAGCAGTGGTGATTTAAAGGAAAACTCATTTACATTAATTGCCTGAAGGTTCTGTCACCCTCATGTTTCATGAACTGTATCTAGTGTTGTATTTCAGTTAAGTCACCCCGTAAAGCGCAAGGATATAATTCTAATACTTTATTTCTTAAAAAATTTTTTTAATGCTTATTTATTTTTGAGAGAGGGAGAGAGAAACAGAGCACGAGTAGCATTAGGGACAGAGAGAGAGGGAGACACAGAATCCAAAGCAGACTCCAGGTTCTGAGCCGCCAGCACAGAGCCTAACATGGAGCTCCAACTCATGGTCCCGCGAGATCTTGACCTGAGCTGAAGTCGGACACTTAACTGACTGAGCCACCCAGCTGCCCCTCGAATAGTTTATTTCTTTGTGACTGAATCCAACTTTACTCTTCAGTTACTTACCTTATACTCCTTCCCTCCAATACTTGCCTCAAGTGGAGAACTTAACCTGGACATTTCCTGGTAAATTCAATTTTATGTGGTGATATTTTTCTTTTCTTTCTTTTTTTAAAATTAAAATTGAGGGGCGCCTGGGTGGCTTAGTCGGTTAAGCGTCCGACTTCCGCTTAGGTCATGATCTCGCGGTTCGTGAGTTCGAGCCCCGCGTCGGGCTCTGTGCTGACTGCCAGCTCAGAGCCTGGAGCCTGTTTCAGTCTGTGACTCCCTCTCTCTCTGACCCTCCCCTGCTCACACTGTCTCTCTCTCTCTCTCTCCTAGAAAAAAAAAACATTAAAAAAATTAAATTAAAATTGATATATATAGCTCAATCCTAGAAGAAAATCAGAATTCAATTTCAGTCCTTCCTTTCCCTCCTCTCAAGCTCCCTTCCTCCATATTTTGGGGTATCATACGAACACTGTGCTTCATTTGTGGGAGGCAGGTAAGAAGTTCGCTAACATGACTGGGTGGGTTGGTGGAAGTAACAGGGTGGGAGCAGCTCCAATATCTCCCTTAGATTGACTGCCCGGCTGCAGTCAGGACTGGCCATGTAATTTAGAGGGCCCAGCACATAATGGAGCTGTGTGGCCTCTAGTTCAAAAATAGTGAAGGATTTCAAGACAGCAACAGCAGAGCATTAAACTGGGTGCCGCTGGGCTCTGTGCAACTGTATGGGTCACATGCCTCTGAAGCCATCTTACCTATGTTCTCTCCTCATCTCCCAGCCTGGCTTCAGGTGAAAGTAGAGGTCACAGTTCTTTCTGGGAAAGTGTCCTCCTGTCTGATCTGCCGTCTTAGAAGCCTATCGTAATTCTCACAGGTGTTACAGATTCCCTGAAACGTAGCTGTGCCTTCTGTTACATCCTCCCTTGGGTGGTGTGCTTTGAAGCCCTCTGCCTTGGTAACTTTTCTAGTTGCATCTCTCCAAGATACCTTCCACCCTTGCTGGGCACTCAGCCACTTGTGTGTCTGATACCTAGTGGCTGTCAGTCTCCATTACCCCCTTTATACTGACAGATGCTGCTAAATCTCTACCATCTGCATTTCCCATGGCATGACTGATGCCAGTGGGAATCCTACTCACAAACTGTAGCATATCAGGTGCTCCCACCTTAGATTCCTCAAACATTGTGAAGGAACTTTTTATATTCATGTCTTCCTTCAAATTATCTGGAAGAGACGAAGAGGATAGATAGTTGGGCAGACGACAAGGCTACCATATTATCTTTTCCCTCATTTTTTTCTTCTTTCTTATTTTTAGCCATTTCTCTAATGACTATGAACTGGGGGAGGGAGTGAGGAGTGGCAGAATCCATTTCCATTTTCCCCGGTTTAAATGCACCTACTAATTATAATTGTCACACAGTCTAAATCAGGGCTGGCAAACTAGAGGCTAGGGATCAAAGCTGGTCACACCCATCTGTTCATGTATTGTTATTGTCTGTGGCTACAGAAGAATTGAGTAGATACAACAGAGACCACACGGCCTGCAAAATCCCAAATATTTAATATTTACTTTTTTACATTAAAGGTTATTGACTCCTGTGCTAGACGGCCACAGCTGAAAGTAAAGTGTCTGTCTCTGGTGGTAGCTATATGGGGGTACTGAGAAGTGTTGGATGACCTCAGTAGTTAATCTGCCATAGATGAATGCTTTCTGTATTGCTACTGCTAGTAAATATTTTCACATACATATAGAGTAGAACAGGCATTATGATTTCACATATACATAGTGGGTAGAGCAAGCATCATTATCTTCATTTTACAGATGGGAAAGCTACCAGTTGGAGAGGTGAGGTAGCTTGTTCAGGGTTACAGAATAAGTGAATGTGGGGCTAGCAGTGGGGACATGGCTTTATTGATTCCTTAGGGCTAATAGCAAACATCTCCAGGAGGACTCAGCAATTAGGAAAACACATGTTAAGGATGTTGATGTATGAGGTTGTGGGACCCCTTAAGGTCCTTTATGTCGTTGGGGGTATGCTGAGGTAGCATGGCTGGAAAGGTGGTGACTCTTTTTCTTACATATTTCCTGCCCATACACTCTGTCTGAAACTTGTGTATTATGGTAGCATGACATTTTCAATGGGTCGCATGACATTCCTGATGCATTCTAATTAGCTAATCACAAAGTTCCATTTACTCTTTTCACCAGCCTTTGCATTCACGTGGCAACCAAGTTTTATGAAGGTTGGATGACTGATGTCAAATTCATAGGCTCTTCACACAGTATCAGACTGATAAGAAGCTGTAAACATCAGATAAACATCTCTGACAATTATGTGGCTTCTGTTCCATTCATAGAATATGATTCAACAGAAATAATTTTTACTTGCTTGTTGTATAAAGTAGCTGTGCTGTTTTAATTTAGGCTCCCTATACTCTGACCTAGCCCAAGACAAGGGACGTTCAGGCGTAATTATAAAAGACAGAAGTCAGGAAGAGTTCAAAACAGACACAACCCGGGGCGCCCGGGTGGCTCAGTCAGTTGAGTGTCTCTCGCGGTTCGTGGGTTCGAGCCACGCGTTGGGCTCTGTGCTGTCAGCTAGCTCAGAGCCTGGAGCCTGCTTCAGATTCTGTGTCTCCCTCTCTCTCTCTGATCCTTCCCTGCTCATGCTGTCTGTGTGTGTCTCTCTCTCAGAAACGAATAAAAAATATTAAAAAATAAAAAAAAACCCAGACACAACCCATGATGTCCTACATTACAACAGATTTTAAGTTGCTCTTTTAAGTTAAGAAATGGTCTAGAGACTGAAAAGAAAAGGCACTTAGGGACACCTGAATACAATTGACATATGTGCAGGCAATTAGAATACATGAAGTCATCACCAGCACACAGATGGGGCAATGCACGCAGTGTTTCATCTTCTCCCTTGGTAGCATGAAGCAGTGATGTCCAAACGACTGCATGTCTTTCTTCTTGTGGAAGTTAACCCATCTTGCTGACATTGACCAGCAGCTGTGATTTGCCTCACATTTCTTGCAAATGCAATAAAGTTATTTAAGAACAGTTGCTGCAGAAAGATATTTTTTTCTAAGAGAAAACTTGTATTGTTGGCCTACTGAAACAATCAGCTACTGAGCAAACCAGAATTTTTTTTATCTGCCTAATTAAACAAATTTTTTTGATTCATATCCAGTTATAAAATAATTGTCATGCTCCTGGAGTATTAGTTACCTTTCCAATTCGAAAAATTAGAAGTCAACAGTGCAAGGGCAAAGTTCCTCCCCAGCTTTGTTGAAAACCTCAAGCACTGAGAAGCGAAAAGGCAGTGTAAGGGGAGCAGTGGGGGAAGAGAATGGGGTCTTAGAAGAATAAGGTATGACACCACTAGAACTTAGAGAAAAATATCTACTGGAACAGTAGGATTCTGAACTAATTATTGTTGTTTGATACTATTTAGTGGATGCTAATATCCTGAGACTGAACTTTCAGTTCGGTAACAGAGTGGCTATGGATTCATTAGTATTGCAGTAGTCCTGATATGATGGGAAAAGGTTCCATTCAGATTTTCCCTTGCACAAGTAGAATCCAAGCAGGCTTGCATTCTAGTTCAGGCTTTCCCAGGTACTGGCCATGTTATTTTGGGCAAATGTCTAAATCTCTCTAAGCCTCATTTTCCTTATCTTCATAAGAGGAATAATTATAGTACCTGCTTTATGGATTGTTATCAGAATTTCATGAAATGATGCTATATATGTCAGATGCTTAACTCCATGCTGAAAGCATAATAAGCTCTTTAGTAAATATCAGTTATTATTTCTGTGAATAGAGGTAATATCTAAGAATAATTCATCAACTATAGACTGCTGAGATAGAGTCTAAGGTATTTGTCTCTCTGGCTACAGATAGATTTCTTGTTAGTGGAAGGGAAATGACTGATTCTTATACTATTCTGGGGCCGGCCCTTTCCAGGAGTGATGAAATACAGGAAGGAATTCTGGTTCCAGCTAAGCAGGAGTCTGGTAATTTTCCAGAGATGTTCTCTTTGTCACATGGTAAAAACAATGTTTAGCAAGTTTAATTAAACTAAATGGTAACACTTTTTAGAGGCCACAGGTACTGTTAAAATGTCTGAAAAAACTGTAATGCTCAAGTAGAAAGAATGTAAGTAAAATTAACCAGAAAACCAAAGCGTTGTATTAATCACTTACATTTCAGGCCTTATTCTTTCTTAGTAATCAATGACTGTGTATTATATACTATGTCTAGTAGAGCAGTGACATGCGAATTACAATAATAAGTACTATAAATATAAAAATACTTAAAATGTATTTCAGGTTCAAGAATGAGTCATTAATGTTAAAAATCCCAGAAAAATATGTGATTTCATTATGTCATTGTTTCTTTATAAAATAGTATATTTCTAGATAGTTAAATGCTTTTCTCTTACATACAATTGACAGTACCCTTATTTCTGTAAAGGAAGTAAAAAAGAGCAACAGCAAACCCCAAACCTTGTTATAGATGCTAGAAGTGAGTATAAAGAGGTAAACCTACAGTTGGTAAGAGAGGTCATCTTATTTTGCATTCAAAGTTTTAAAACCCTCAAATTGTACATTCATTTAAACTCAGGTGTCCAGTTATAAAAGATTTCTTATTTCATGGCAGTTCCCTGACCTATTATTTTATTATTTTTTTCTGAAAAAAATTTCCAGGTCTGCTTTTATCTTCCTTGAAGGATATTAAACAGAACCTTATAAAATATTTAACCATGGGGGCGCCTGGGTGGCTCAGTAGGTTGAGCGTCCGACATCGGCTCAGGTCATGATCTCATGGCTTTCTCATGGCTTGTGGGTTCGAGCCCCACGTCGGGCTCTGTGCTGACNCACCATGGTTTTAGGCTAGGACAGAATAATATTTTTTTCTATTTTCCCTAAACTTTTGATTACAACATCACTGCAATGACTCTAAGAGAGTCTCCTTTCTTGAATTCAAACATTTTGTGGAATTATATAGGATTTTCAGCTGGTCTGGATATATCTGCCTTAGTAGAATGAAAATACCTTAACTGAACAAAAACCTCGGTTATTCTGAAGATTTTTATGAGTGTAGATAATGGGCAGCGAAAAATCACTTACCATGGCTTCTTTCTAAGTAGGATGAAGAAAATGAAAGAAAACTCTAAAGAAAATTTAAGAGTAAACTTAGTAACACTTGTGAACAGGCTGTATCATTAGAATGAGCAATCATCTCATGAGAAATGTTTGAACATTTCATGAGTTGAACTAGTTATAATTAGATTTAAACAAGTAAAAAGAGATGCAGAGGGAATAATCTGGCATTGATAGAGAACAAACTAGTTGATTTGATGGGTTTTTTATAGTTTAAAATTCACGTAAAACTAGAACAGATGTTTTCTTTTGCCTTTAGTTTTGGACGTTTGGGGTATTGTCATTTCCGTACAACAGAAAGAACCAGGACAGTTCCTTGCTAATGTTTGGAGGCTCCACGTGCAGCATGCTTTTTGCCAGGCCATGCTGTAAAAAGTAGGCTTTTCTATAATTATGTGCTTTCCTTTTTACTATGCACTATAATTTTTCCTTATAATTCCATAAAATCATTTAAAAATAGAAATTATATGAAGAAGATTATGGTGACATCTCATCCTATGCACTAGGTAAGTTCTTGGAAAAGAATATAGATTAAAAAAAAAAAAACAGAAACAGAGGCTGGATACTTAATCACAGGAAATATGCCAAAACCTAATTTATACAGAAAACAATTCTCTTGGTGGTAGGGATGGGGACTATTGTGGTTCAGGTTGAATTGTGACATGAAAAGACAAATCTGAAAGGAGGCAAGAGTGAGAAAAAGGAAAGGGGATATTTAAGGTCAAGACTTGCAGGAGCTAATGAAGGTGGGCACTAGAATGGGTATTTCTTTGCTGTAGACTTTTTTGTTTTTTTCCTTGTTCAAATGCTCTACAAATACTTGTTGATTCAGCATAAATGGCTCAAAATTTTTATAAACATTTTCTGATTCCTAGGATATTATTCAGCTGACGGTATGCTCTGGTGATTGCCCAATACAATGGTGGGTGGTGGGGGGGGGGAGAGAAGGGATGGCCATAGATAAAAGAGGGAGGTTTGGAATAACATTTGGTATTTCTTTTCACACTCTAGTCAGCAAATTCCATGCAAAGTATTGCTGACTAATTACTATGAAAGGAAAAGTAAGTGTATTTCAAGGTAATTTACTTATTAAAGAGAGGAATTTGTGCCCCAAATAACATTGATTCATAAAAAAGGGTGTGAGGATTACAAATCTGATGTGAATTTTCATTTTATACCTTTTTATTAAGGAGAACTTTCTTCAAAGGCTATGTACTGGGGTAAAGCAAAAGTATTTTTGGCTTCTTTCAGAAATTTTGTTATCTACATGTCCCAAACTTGCAGCCATTCAATCAACTATTGAGAAGCCTACAGCATGCCAGATGCCTTTTCTGTTACCTACCTGACACTCCTGTAAACACAATGGGCAGAATTTGGCCAATTCTCATTAAATGTTTACTATTGTTCAGCTCCAGGGCTTTTACACAAATGATCCCTGTTCAGACTTCACATCCTGTTTTCATAACCTGTATTCTTAATATTTAGTCAGGTTGCTTCTTGGTTTAAAAATGATTCATCATTCCACAAGTTCTGCAACAGTTTAGTGATTTTGGCAAAAGTTTTTTTGCTTAACACCTAATTTCAATTGCTGTGTGTGAGTTTTGCACAAGTGTCTGTGGAAGATGAATGGATTTCTCCAACTCTGTAATATGAAGTGAAAAGCATTACCTTAGTAAGCATTTGAAAATTTTTCTGTATCATCCGAATTACAGGATATTCCCTGGCCCCTACAACTGCATGTATTTAAGAACTTGGAGGAAAGTCATATAGTGAGTAGGTATATAGAATCAGACCTGGGTTCAAATCCCAGCTCTTTTATTCACTAAGAGTAGTTGTGTGACCCAGAAAAAAGATATTTAATCTCTTTCAACTTTAGTGGCCATATCTATAAAACTGAGAATTAGGTGTATATTAATTTAAATGAGATGCTGTATGTAAAATGCTTAGGTTACTGTGTAGCACTTAAACAGTATGTAATAAAAGTATGTAATAAATCAATAAAGTAATTTAAAGTGGACATTATTGGGGTGCCTGGCTGGCTCAATTGGAAGAGCATATGATTCTTGATCTTGGGGTTGTGAGTTCAAGCTCCATATTAGGTGTGGAGAATAGTAAAAAAATAAGTGAACTTTAAAAATAAATAAATAAAATAAATAAAGTGAACATTATTGATGGCAGACTTGTTACAGTATTGAGAGATTATGTTTTTCTCCTTCATACATGGTGTCTACTTCCATGGGTAGTAGACTGGGTACTTTTACATTCCCAAGATAGAATAGGTGCTGATTGCTGATTTTATTGTGGAGATAAAGACAGTAGACCCTCTTTGGATCACTAAGAAAGGGCTAAAATCCATGTGCACATGTCAAAGGAAAAGCAATTAATGTGAAATTTCAGTAGCACAGAGGAAAAATATTTGCTAATACAGAATTAACATTGTGGTCTAGCACATGAGATTTTTTTTTAATCAGTCAAAGTGAAATAACATGGAAGAGAATAGGTAACTCAAGATTTTGAGTTGATTAGTGATATAAAATGATTAGATAATTCTAAAATATGTGGTTTTTGTGTAAAAGTATAAATTCTGAACTTGATTAATTCTACAATCAATACTAATTAATAAATATAATTCCATTAATTCTGTAAAATCTATTAATATTACAATAAAATTTACTTAAAAATGTATCAGACTGAAATTTTTAGAAAGTACTAAATATAAAGATAGTTTTAATAAATAAATCTCACTTTATGTATATTTAAGAATATGGTTGAGTAAATGCATATAACATAGATAATTAGGCATTTATCCTAATTTAGGGAATACCCAAATGCTGTATATTTTATAAAGGATATAAAAAATCCAGGGAAATAAGACACCAATACATGCTACAGTCAAATATAAATGCCGTGTATGATTAAGGCCATGTATGATTAAATTTAAAACTTCACCACCTTACAGTCCTGTGCTTTGGGAGCTATTGTCTGGAATTTTTATTAATTCATGATCTAAATTGAAGTTGCCAAATCAATATTTGGCAACCATCCCAAAGAGGCTTAAGATTTTATAGAGAAAATTATTTCAGATAAAAGGAATTCACATGTTGTATAGAGTTGTAGGGAGTCACAATTTAGTTTGGGAAGCCCATGTGTCTTAGTTATGTTGTGTAATAGGTAAAGAGTTAAATTTGAAATTGTCGGGCAATTTTCCCTCTACCCTTTTAGGCTGTTGGCTGAGATACTCTTGTAACAAAAAGACAAATTAATAGAAGTTTAGTAACATGGATACCTCCTCTATACATGGGAAAAGAACTCTCAGAAAGGCTCAAGCCATCACCCTAATAGTCCTCAGCTAAAGACAAAAGATGTTGTGGGTGGGGAGTCAGTTATGGGAGGTTACCAGGAAAAGCACAGTGAATAAAGGTAAAGTGTTGTGAAGATTTAGGTTCTTAGCCTTCCCCACTGAGAAGATTTTCTAGGAATTTAGTCATTCTTCTCTTCTTGGTACAGAGAGGGAGACACCCTTACAAATAGAGAATTCCCTTATAAATTTAATGTTTCTTACAAAAGGATAACTTCTACTCTGTTTTCAGAGCTTCACCTGTGTCTAACATTTCTTAAATAATTGCTATGCCAAAGAAGTGTATTTTTGCTCCTCCTCAAAACGTTCTATTCATTATCTCTTTTTTTTTTTTCTGGGAGCTTAAGTCAGTCCTCTCTGCCCACAAACTGTGATGAAGTGTAGTAGGTCTGCGCTGTAGTGCTCTGGCTTCCATTACAAAGAGGCATTTGTTCTTTTTTCACCAGACAACACAAATGATGTTCTAAAATTTCAAGAACCAATCATTGAGTGAACCAGAAAGTAGGGTGCCAATGTTAAGGACCGTTTTTTTTAGTTTATATTGTTCAAATTTAGGGTGCTTGAGAAAGTTCACACAGACATGCACAAACAAGGGTCCATTTGGTTATAAGAGTTCAGTTCAAAAAAGGAGCATGAATGTAGATTTCAAGATTTGTTCAGAGAATTGAATATGCACTATCTGAAAGGAAACATCACACTATATTTATATTTCTATTATAAACTAGTGTTTTGAAAAGATTTCCTTGGTTTCTTAAATATGGTTGGGTTCATAAAGGAAATTTACTTTCAGAAAACAGGTCTCTATTTTATCTGGAATGAGTAATGAAAATCTTGCTGCTTAGCTGTTCAAGGGAAGGACTATTTATACTGTGAGTTTTAAATAAGCCCATGTGCTAAGCTACTTTATTTAAGGGTTTAGACAAATTTTGTAGTACAGCCCCCAGGATGTTAGAGCTCTCTTTCCCGCACTTGGAGTCCTAGGCTTTGAGTTCAGTTTGTTTGTGTGTAACATACCTGTTGGTCAAGTTATTTTGCTTAGAAATTGACAGAGAATCTGTAAAGCATTCATAATGGAAAGACCCAAATGTGCTACCCACGGGACTAGTTAGCTGCTGCTTTGTCTTTTTTCTTTATTTTACCTCAAAATATTAAAAAAAGTTTTTACTTTGAAATTGATCTGTTTTCTCCAATTCTTTGTGCTCTTATTCTTATTACTGTAAATGACCGACACAAAACAGAACAAAATAAAACAAATCCCTGATTTTGAAAAAGAGATTATGGAAAAACAAAATTCCATATCACTAAAAACACCACCACCCTCTTCCCTTTGAATTTCCCTTTTCCTCTCTCCATTTTAAGCCCCCTCCACCCCATGTGGATTTTTCTGTACATTGTGATTTCCAACTGGTTTCTGGCAGGGTTTGATATTTGAATTTTCTGATAGACTTAATTTAGAGTCACTTTTTATTTTATTTTCCCCCAAACTGAGATTTATATATTTATTTGCTTATATATTTTTTAAAATTTAAATCCAAGTTAGTTAACATATAGTATAATAATGATTTCAGGAATAGAATTTTGTGTTTCATCACTTACATATAACATTGAGTGCTCATCCCAATGAATGTCCTTAATGCCTCTCACCCATTTAGCCCATCCCCCCAACGAACCCCCCCAAACCAATCCCCTACCAGCAACCCTCAATTTGTTCTCTGTGTTTAAGAGTCTCTTATGGTTTGTCTCCTTCTTTCTTTTTATCTTATTTTTGCTTCCCTTCCCTTATGTTCATCTGTTTTATATCTTAAATTCCACATTTGCGTGAAATCATATGATGTTTGTCTTTCTCTGACTGGCTTATTTCACTCAGCATAATACACTCTAGTCCCATCCACATTGTTGTAAATGGCAAGATTTCATTCTTTTTCATCACCAAGTAATATTCCAGTGTGTGTGTGTGTGTGTGTGTGTGTGTGTGTATCTCACATTTTTATCCATTCATCATTTGGACATTTGGGCTCTTTCTATGCTTTGGCTATTATCAGTAGCGCTGCTATAAACATTGGGGTGCATGTGCCCCTTTGAATCAGCACTTCTATATCCTTTGGATAAAAACTTAGGAGTGCAATTGCTGGGTCATAGGGTAGTTCTATTTTAATTTTAAGCTCCATACTAATTTCCAGAGTGGCTGCACCAGTCCGCATTCCCACCAGCAGTGCAAAAGAGATCCTCTTTCTCCACATCCTCACCAACATCTGTTGTTGCTTGAGCTGTTAAGTTTAGCCATAGAATCACTTTTTAAACACCTAATGTTTTATTTTACAACACCTTTTGATTCAGAGAATTATTGCAAACATAATACCGAGGGTTCCAGTATATCCCATACCCAGTTTTCTCTATAGTGAATATCTTACATTAGTATGGTACATTTATTATATTTATGAACCAATATTGATATATTATTTTTTTTGATACATTATTATTGACTAAAGCCCATGCCTTATTCATTTTCCTCAGTTTTTCTTGATAATGTCTTTTTTCTGTTCCAGGATCCCACCTAGGATGCCATATTGCATTTAGTTGTCATGTGTCCTTAGGTTTCTGTTGGCTGTGACAGTTTTTCAGATTTTCTGTGTGTATGTGTATTTTTTTAAGTAGGCTCCATATCCAATATGGGGCTTGAACTCACAACCCTTTCAAGAGTTGCATGTGTTTTTGATGACCTTGATAGTTTTAAAGATTACTGCTCAGCAGTTTTGTAGACTGTCTTTCAATTGGGATCTGTCTGATTTTTTTTCTCATTATTAGGCTTGGGTAATGTTTTTGAGGAGGAAAACCAAAATGGTAAATTACCATTTTTATCCCATCATGTCAGAGATATATACTATCAATATGACTTAGCACTCTTGATGTTGACTTTGTTTGGCTTGAGATGTTTGTCAGGTTAGAATCACATTTTCACTTTTTCCTGCAGACCATCAAAGCCTTTTCCTGATGATTTTAATGACATTTATTAGAGCTATAAGGAAGCTAACTGGTTTTTCTTTTGGTGTTTCTTTATCAGTGATGTTATGAAGCTGCTATAATTTTCTAAGTAGTTAGACAAAAATTTCAATAGTAGTAAAAACATCTTACCTTTTTTCATGTGTTGTAGGTGGGAATGAGATCCCGAAACCAGGGTGGTGATAATTCATCCAATGGGCATCTCTCCTGCCCCAAGTCCTCTATCATCAGCAATGCTGATGATAAAAGTCTCACAGAAGATGCAAAAAAGAAGAATAAATCAAATAGAAAGGAGGATGATGTCATGGCCTCAGGAACTGTCAAACGACACCTAAAACCATCTGGAGAAAGTGAGCGAAAGAATAAGAAATCCTTGGAGTTATCCAAAGAAGACCTTATACAGCTACTCAGTATAATGGAAGGAGAGTTGCAGGTAGAGTCAAATTTTCTCAACTATGTGTCTCTAGTTCCTAAGCTATAAAATGAGAGACCATTATGAATCCATCTCCCTCAGTGGACTGTGAATTTTATGGGGAAAGGGTCTATGTTTTTCTTATTAATTTCAAAATCGCTACCACAAGTTTGCACCAAATAAATGTTTGTGGAATGAATGAATGAATCAATGAATAGATGCTGATTCCAACTTGCAGCTTCTCGAGCAGCAGATGAGTTCTTCATGCTATGATGAACACAGGCTCCTGTACTTAGTAACCAGTAAGGTTATCTAATTTAGCCATTGACTGGTTGAAAGTTGTAGAAAAGTCATGATTATTAGAGGGCAGAGTTTAGATCATGGTTACTTTGCTTTTATTTATTTTTTTTAAAGGGAGATAAAGAGACACAGGGAAAGAGAGAAGGAGAGAGAAAGAGAGGGAGAAATAAAGAAAGCTTTGTTTAAATCAGACTTACTCTTTTCTCATTTTTTTTGTAATTTTCAGCTTTAATTTGCTACGTCATGGGAGTTGAGATGCACAAAAATAAGCAGAGCAATGTATTGTGAACATGTAATATTTTCACAAAACATTTTGAAGTCTATTATTTCACTTGATATCAACAAAAATGTGGATATTATTATCTCTATTTTATGAGAAGGAAACTGAGGCCCAGAAGTGTTAATGGTTTGTCCAGATCTCATTTTAGGCCTCCTGATCCTGGTTCAGTGCTCTTTCCACTGCCATCCTTACCACCCTTCTGTAGCTGCCATGAACAAGGTCTCCCATTAAGTGAATGCTTTTAGGGATCCAAGAGGGAGTTGGGACCCTTTTGAGTTTCTGAGCTCTGGACAATTGTGTTTCTGAAAGGGGAGGGGGGATAAAATCACTTTTTTTTTTTTTTTTTTGGAGAAGAGAATGACTTAAGAGTGAAGTTGCTATTTTCCTTTTTGTTTTTGTTAGGCTCAGCCTGCATGAGCCTCGAGGGGAATGCTAACAATTGTATGAAATGAAGCCTTTGTTTGGTGCTGTTACCATCAGAGATATTATTTGCAACCTACCTAAACTAGGGTGGGCTAGCCTGATCTGTTCCTGTTCTCATTTGTGTGTGCTCACAGATAAGAAAACCCCTGGGGAAAAGAGAAATAGAAAACATACAAAACTCAAATTTTAAACAAATAAACAAACACAATTGAATTTACCATTTATGAGTTGAGAAAAAATCACATTTACATTTCACAGGGAAAGATGAAATTTTCCAGAATACCACCATTATTAGAAATAGCTTCACCACTCCCAGAAAGATGATTGTTTTGTCTATTAACATTCATTGTGTAAGGATGCAGAATATATTAGCCTAACTTTTTAAGCTGCCGTCAATTGACAGATATTGACCTGAGTGGAAGGTACAATAGTTGTCTTGGAAATTTTCACAACACAGTGTCATCAGCTCACTTCTCGTCAAGCATGGTGACTTGTGTGAAGCCTGTGGCTCTTCCAGATTCTAATTTCTATAGAAGGCTATTTGTTGTATCATGGTGGACTCTGGAAGGTATTTAAGATTCCTGTGGCTTTTATACTCATGGTGTTGCCAGATATGGTTTCAGAGCCTAAGCATGCAAAATATAAGCCCACATGCCCAGAACATTAAGGAAATTAGCCAGAAGGTGCCAAAGAAATGCATTTTGTTCACCATTAAACTTTATAAATATGGGATACCTTACCTTACATAAGAGATATATCCTGAACAGCAAGAAACAAGCAAAAAGTATAAGGTATTTGTGGAGGAGTCAGTGAAAGAAAGGAGAAATGAAGGACCTGGTATATTAAGAAGTTTCACAGTTAATTCATTTGCAAAACAAATAATTCACCCCCCCTTATATATTTCTATGCACACACACACACACACATATGTAAGTGTATGTATTTGTAAATGCAGATTTTGCAATATTAGGTTTGTTTAAAATGAGAGTGTTCCTGTATTTAGAGCTGTATATCTATGTTCTTATAGCAGAAACCTGTCCTTTATTAGCATTGTCATGTGAGAGGGCATGTGTACTGTAGTTAAGGGTGGGAGGCAGTTGGCATTACCAAAGATGAGTGGGCTGGTACAAATGTGGCAGCTGTGTGCCAGGTTTGCCAGACTAGAGATAAGAAAAAAATCTATGTAAATTTCTTTTTCTTTTTTTTTTTTTACAAATAGTTTATTGTCAAATTAGTTTCCATATAACACTCAGTGCTCATCCCCACAAGTGTCCTCCTCCATGCCCATCCCCCCTCCCCCCCACATCCATCAGTCCTCAGTTTTTGTCAGCATTCAAGAGTCTCTCATGGTTTGCCTCTCTCCCTTTCCCCCACCATTTCCGCCCTTCTTCTCCCCCTTGTTCCTCAGTTAAGTTCCTCCTAATCCTCCTATACGTGCAAACATATGATATTTGTCCTTCTCTGCCTGACTTATTTCGCTCAGCATAACACCCTCAAGGTCCATCCATGTTGCTACACATGGCCAGATTTCATTGTTTCTCATTGCCATGTAGTATCCCATGGTATAGATAAACCACATCTTCTTGATCCATTCATCTGTTGATGGACACTTAGGCTCTTTCCATGTTTTAGCTATTGTGGAGAGTGCTGCTATGAACTCTATGTAAATTTCTGGTGCTGTGAAGACTGGCAGGGATATGTCTCAAGAGGTAAGTTACCTTCAGCTCAAGCCTGTATGCCATTCGGCTTGACATTTATGAACATTTAGTGAGTTGTCTCCCAGACCTTCAGAAAGCTATTCTTTACTCTCCCTTTATGGAATGGCTGGAGTTAGTGTTCCAACATTATATAAAACATTGGGGCTGACAGGCATCTTTGAGGTGTCTTATTCACCTCCTTTATATTACAAATGTGAAACTGACCCTCTGGCAAATTATGTGGCTTTCCCAAGGTTATATAGTGATTTAGTTAACATTTGCTCATTTCAAAATTCCTTGTCTCTCAGTTCAATTTTCTTCTCATTATATTATTTACATTGGGAATGTTCAAGGGTAAGATCCAAGACCTTTATGTTTATTCTTCATCTTGAGAATTTCTTTCAAGTAGACTCCCAGTGTGGACTCCAGGGCCCAAACCATTTTTTAGGTAAGAGAAATTGAGGAAGGTTTCTTTCACATCCAGGTGGTAGAGTATGATCTGAGCTTTGAAGTTTGGTGTGATCTGGATAGTGAGAAAAATGGCAAAAGGCCACATGGCCATGGTCTGAGCCCTACGCAACTTTGGGAGGCTTCATATTCACTACCTTAGGAGGGTGGTACCCAGGAATTGTGCAGCAGCTTAGCCTTGTGAAGACTAGAACCACTTGTCAAAAGAAGAGAGTGACACACAGGAAAAGGGGCTTGTAATATTGGGGAGATAGACCAAGATCAAGTCTGCCTTTAGGAGAGGTACTTGGGAAGTGACTTGGGGAAAAGGAGGAAATGGGAGTTCACTCAGGTTTTCCATCTCAATTTTCTCTTTCTCAGACTTGTTTTTAATCTCTTGTATTCTCTCCACGTAGATATCCAGTGGTTTGGACATTGTAAACAATTATGTGTATTTTCTGGTACCAATGGCCCTCCATCTTTGGAATCTGTTGTGTAATCTATGAGATTTGTTTAGCCAACATTAAAACAGCATGACCTTTATTGTTAGCCTTGGCTCTTTGCAAAATTCGCAAATTTGCTATTTTCTTTGCCAGTCCAGGTATCCAGTGAACTCTTGCAGTGCAACTCTTGATGTTTATTAGAGATGGAGTTGCCTTTCTCAGCGATTTTGTCATTTTAAGGAATCTTGTCTAGAACTGGTGATGTCATGACCCTTGTTTTGGAAAGGGACATCTTCCAGGCTTTATAAGCCACACCTTAGCAGATGCAAGCCTGTCATTTCAGCACAATGACTGGCCAATATTGCCTGCATAGAAGTAGCTGGGAATGGTTTTCATTATTACTCTTCTCTCATTGACTGCTTCCAATAAAAGTCTTTCTAATAAATTGGAACATTTTTACTTTCTGGGTGAAAAACTGGCTACATATTTCCCAGACTAAACTGAAAATAATGCAATAGTATACCTAGGCTATCACTTGGGCACTATGATTAATTTCCCCTTGTATTTGTCCAAAAACAGCACTTTAAAGAAGCCAGTTGAATTGGCTGTACTAAAAACGACAAAAGTTCAAAGGAAATGCTACTCACACCAAAAAGCCATAACACAGAAAACTTGGCAGAAGGCTATTCTTGTAAAATGATTCAAAAATAGGATACTAATTAAATCTTTTTTCTTCATGCAAAAAACATTTAGCTATTTTATATAGTAAATTCCCTTGATATATCCACTTGAATACATTTTAGAAAAGTTGACCCCTAAAAAGTTTTCATCATTTTTCCCTGTGTTCTTATATTTAGTTCTCTTTTACCTATGCAAAAGGAGGCTCCAAGAAATCTAGATAACATAACTAGATAATGCACCACCATTTCATTTGGCTTTGGTGGTTGCCAGGCAGAATCAAGAGACAGAATCATCTGCACATTGAAAAATGTACCTGTGTCCCATGTGACTGGTCAAAGGTGTTATATTTCAAAGATATTTACAAAATAGATAACATGCCTCTGAATTACTAGAAGTTTCCTTTATTCTTTCCTTTTGCAGTTCCTAGTCATTTTCTTTAATATTGTGATTAGTTTTTCTTTCCTTTTCTACCACCTACTGGAGATGAGCCCTCTACCTGCTCTTCTTTATTACTAACAGAGTTCATTTATTCTTAGGGCATTAATTTATTAATTCTAAATTGATTTTACAATATTTAAGACATAGTAATGTTCTAGAGGTCTGAAGAATGCAAAGATGATGAATAATAATACGTGACACTAAAGTTTGATGAGCTCCTACTATATGCCAAGCATAGTTTTAGGCACTGGATACTAGAGTAGTCATGAAGAAAGAGCTCCTGACCTAGTAGGATAAATGAGAATATGCAGGAATGAACATTCTATAAGGTAATTGCAATGCAAATTATAGGAGTACAAAGGAGCTAAAGAAAATCTCAGGAGATGAATGAAAGCTTTACTAAAGAATTGGACCATGAAGAATTGGTAGGCTTTGACAGGTAGAGATGAGTAGGGACCAACATGAACAAATTCAAACACAGAATGGGTAGGAAAATCTGGGTTATGTTTATCAGTAAATTGTCTCGCTTCATCAGAGAAGTATTTGTAGGAAGTGAAATTATGCCTGAATTTGCATACTATAAATAAGACATCTGAATAAAAACAATCAGAAGGATGGAGCACCTGGGTGGCATGGTCAGTTGAGCATCCAACTTCAGCTCAGGTTATGATCTCATGGTTCATGAGTTAAACCCCACATCCAGCTCACTGCTATCAGCTCAAAGCCTGCTTTGGATCCTCTGTCCAATCCCTTCTCCCCCTTTTGCCCTCTCTCTCTTTCTTTCTTTCTTAAATAAATAAATAAAAAAAACAGCCAGAAAAAGTGGGCATCCCAGGAGAGTGGAGTGATGCAGAAGTCAAGGGAGTAAAGATTGTAAAGAAGATTATGTCAGTCAAATCAGTAGAAAATTTCAGTTGGATATGACTGAAGGGTGTTCTTTGGGTTTGTGGATCTGGAGATTATAGGGATCATTTGCCAGAGCAGTTTCAGTGAGTTTAAATCTATTTTCAGTGGTTTGAGAAGTGAAGTTAAACAAATAGAATAACATGTTCTGTTGAAAATCTAGGAATTTAGAAAATCTTTTATTTTTATTTTTATTTTTGGTAACAGTTAATCAGAATTTTGTGGGGATTTTTTGGACATAGTCAAAAAAGCCAAATCCTCCCCCTCCTTTTTTTTAGTATACCTGTAAATTATTTATCTGGCACAGAGTAAGCCCTTAGTGTATATTGTTGACCTCCTGCTTTGAAATCACTACATTGCTCTTCTCTACTTTTGAGCATTAAGTGAAACATAAGGTTATTAGAAAGTAGGAGGCTAAAACAGTATGAATGCCAAGCCTTAGGGGGGAATGCTGTAGAACCCCAAAGTTTTGGTAGTTGATCTTATTAGTGTTGACTTTGGGCCTCAGTTTACTCTCTGTCTATACAATACATACACTTCCTCCTATCTGGGGTTGTTGTGATTACTATACTCAGCGAATATAGATGTTATTGGATGGACAGCTTTGCATAAGAAAGTAGAAGAAAGACAGGGTAGTAGCTAGTGGGAAACTCAGATCAGTGGAGGGTTTTTAATGATGAAAGAGAATATGTGTTAATGGGTTAAAGGATTATAGGACCAGCAAGGAGCAAGGTCATGGATGTAGGAAAGAGCAAGGGTTTTTGATGAAGCAGAGTCTTGGAGGAACCAGGAGGGAGGGAAAAAAAGGTATGGTTTGGGTGCTGATCTTGAGTTTGCCCTTGAAAAAGAAGGATTATTTTATCTTCTGTGACAGAGGGAGGAGAATGAATGAATGAATGGGGATGAAGATACTGTTTGTAGCGGAGGGTTGAGTGGTTGAGGGAGCTCTCCTGAAAGCCTCAACTTTCTCAGCAAGGAAAAGACAAAGTTATGTTCTGCTGTAAATGGGAAGAGCTGGGCCAAGCGGCAGCTTTAAGGATAATTATAGAAATGCCGAATCGCTGCTGAAGGGAATGTTAGAGGAAGGTGATTGTGGACAGAGAGGAGCATTGATAAGTGAAGTTTAGGATTTAGCCAGCAGAGGCCATGTGTTTGCAGTGGCATTTTTTTAAATGTTTATTTTTGAGAGAGAGGGAATGAGGGGGGGAGGGGGGGAAGAGAGAGAGGGAGACAGAGAATTCAAAGGAGACTCCACACCATCAGTGCAAAACCCAACATGGGGCTTGAATCCATGAACCATGAGATCATGACCTGAGCCAAAGTCAGATGCTCAACCAACTGAGCTACCCAGACACCCCCATTGGTTTGTTTAGAAGCTGAAGTTTAAAAGGAGAGATATATTTTATAGCACTGGATCTAGAGTTGCAGTCATCTAAGTGGGTGCAGTGGGAAGACAAATGTGGAAGAAAGTGATACGTGTTGGTGAGACACTGCCCAGCAAGGAAGAGATATGGGGAGGAATGAGCAGGTCAGTTGGAGGCCAGGCATGAGAGGGCTGGAAGGACTTGAAGTTGAGCCTTTGCACTTAAGTTTTGTGTGTTGTGCAATGTTACCTAGTGTATGGTCCTGGGAGTAGAAGTGTAGACAATCAGAATTCATGAGGTCCAGGAATAGTAGAGTTAGGACATTGGCTAAATCTCCCACATGAATGTTAAAGTCTCCTAGGCTGATAGTAGGATTTGGGATGAAGAATGTGTCTGTATCACAATAAATACAGAGAGTTGGGGATTAGAATGTCAGCAGATAGCTGCTGCCAACCTACTTTTTCTTAAGTGTTTCTCTGATCATGTCATTCTGTTGCTTAGGAATTTACAAGAGGCCTCTAGACTCTTCAGATTTATATCTACTTTGCTCAGACTGGCCTGCAGAAGCTATTTATTAAGTGGCTTCCCCTTAGCTATTGCCATTCATTTTTGATATTCTTTAACATGACCATTCCTATCCAATCAGATAGTCTCTACATTCTTCCCCAACCTGACATGTATACATGCACACACAATCTCCAACACTATCCTCATCCCAGTGGGTTCCCCCCCTCATGTTTCTTTATATTTTTCCTACCTTATGAGTACTTACAAGACAAATACTGGGGCTTCTTAGGAAGATTCAGTGTATATATTTGCCCTTGTTCCATCCATACCTCCTTCGTGGACTAGTCAACATGTCTTTTCTCTTCTTTTATTAAAGACTTTATTTCTCAAGAGGAGTTTCAGGATCACAGCAAAAATTCAGAGGAAGGTACACATTTCCTATATATCTTCTGCTCCCACGCATGTACAGCCTCACCATTATCAACATCCCTCACCAGAGTGGTACCTTTGTTACAATGAGGAACCTACACTGATACACCATTATCACCCAAAGTCCATAGTTTACATTAGAGTTCACTCTTGGTGTTGTATGTTCTGTGGGTTTGGACAAGTGTGTAGAGACATATACCCACTATTGTAGTATTATATAGACTATTTTCACTGCCCTAAAAATCCTGTGTTCTGCCTATTCATTCCTACTCATTCCTCTCCCCCCCACCCCCAACAATATTTCTTTTAGGAACTACCACAGGCTTATCTCCTCTGTGAAGATTTTCCTAAATAATTGCTCTCCAAGACTTGTCTTTTTCTTGTCATGAATTCCCACATTATTCGGGTATAAGTGTAAATCATAGCATCCTGTAAATACACATTCCCTAAGTGTATTTATGGGACAACTTGTTTCTGTTGTCTGAAATAACTTGAGAGGGTATTGTGTCTTCTGCTTCTTTCATATGCCTCATTGGACCCAGAAAAGGGCTAGGCATATCATTGATAGCTTATTGGTAACTGTTAATTAATCTTGGAATGTCTTAATACCTATACCTAATACCTATGAGGCAGCTATAGATTAATTTTTAATGTCTAAAAAAGACTTTGAGCTATGTAGAGAAAGTAAAAGTATCACAGTATATATAATGCTATTGAATTAACAGGAATGGTCCCAAATATTTCAATTAAAATCCTACTACAATACTATGACTCTGTTTTTTTGTCATCTTTTTTTTTTTTTTNCTCTGAAACAGGCTCCAGGCTCTGAGCTGGCAGTCAGCACAGAGCCCAACGAAGGCTCGAACCCACGAACCGCGAGATCATGACCTAAGCGAAAGTCGGACGCCTAACCGACTAAGCCACCCAGGCGCCCCAGTTTTTTTGTCATCTTTAACAAGCAATGTCATAACTCCACTGGGGATGGTGATAACCAGTTCAGATGGAATTACCTAGTGACATCAAGCACAACAGGCTTGTCCTATGGGGGTACCATTTATCACTTTTTTATTTAGAGATGGCCTTTCTTTTCCTAAGTGAGCTCCATTTGTCACATGGTAAAGCCTTCTGTGGAATCTCTGTACTTCTAAAGAATGAGGCTTTTAGTTACTCTGTATGGCTTTTTAAATTGATGACTCACCTGCACTTAATACACTCCATCTTTAGAATCTTAGGCTGAGGTCACCCTGAGCAAGGCTGCCCAGTGAAACCTCACACCACCAAAATGGTCAGCATGCTGAGAATGGTATGTCTTTGCTAAGTTTAGGAGGCAGCAAAGAAGACAGGTTACTTTCTGATTAAAATCAAGACCAGATCTCATTCTTTGTTGAATACTATGCTTCAGAATCTCATGTGTCCAGTAGTATTGTCAGTATTTTGGCAGAGACCATTGGTGTCTGATTTTCATTGTTCAGGCAGAATATTTTTAGTTCTTCTAGTAGAATCACAAAGTTGATTTCTCTATGGTGAGAATAATGTATTCATTGGCACTATAAGGGAAAACCTTGGTTTTATTGAGAAATGTAGAAAAATATATCAATATGTAGTAGAGAAAGTGTCCCATAAATAAATCTATTTATTATTTTATGAAACTCTAAACATGGGAAAAAACTATAGAGGTACTATGGAAAACATGGAAAATCCGCTCCCCATGGCTTTAGTTTATATTTTTTTTAGTGAAAGTGACCTCTATTACTCTAGTAAGTAAAACTATACCTAAATATCTAATTTACTTATGTAAATATTTCCTAATTATTTGGGCATGTGGTCTTATTACATGGAGCCTTTTTAAAGTAAAATTAGAGTTTATACAGATAACCATTATGAGAAATATGTGTTAAATGGAGTAGGATGTGGGGTGGATTGCCATTTTAATCTTTTCTGAAGATATGCACATTAAAAATAGAGATTGACCTTCAGGATAGTGACCTAGAGTAAGGATGCTTCAAGGAAACATTGGGTGACCGTGAAAATTTTGGCTTCATTTTGTAACTGTCATGGTACTTTACCCCTTGCGTCACTTTATGTATTTTCTCATTGGAGGTGGTAAGCCAGTATTAGTGGCAGAACTATCTGTCAACCAGGGACCAGATTGTGTCCTACCCTGAAAACACTGTCACCATAATCTCTTTATTGTTGGCTGAATGATGAAATAGATGTCTGGAGTTTCCTTTAAAATTTCCTCTAGGGGCACCTGGGTGGCTGAGTCGGTTAAGTGTCCAACTTTCGCTTAGGTCGTGATCTCGTGGTTCGTGGGTTCGAGCCCCGCGTCGGGCTCTGTGCTGACTGCCAGCTCAGATCCTGGAGCCTGTTTCAGAGTCTGTGACTCCCTCTCTCTCTGACCCTCCCCTGCTCACGCTGTCTCTCTCTCTTTCCTAGAAATAAATAAAACATTAAAAAAAAAATTCCTCTAAAGTTTCCAGCCTCTCATCCCCACAAAAAGTATATGAGGAGATACATAGGTGGTTTATTATACTTGTTTGTTCACTTGGGTGTATGTTTAAAACTTTCCCATAATTCAAAGTTTAAAAAAAACCAAATAAATGGCAATGAAAAGGCAAAAGAAAAATAATCACGTTTATATTGCCCATGTGTCCTCCCTGTGCAACCTACTATATACCAGCATCTTCATTATTTTATTTAATGTTTACAATAGCCCTAAAAAGTTAGATGAATGAATAGGAGCTTAGATGGCTTAAGCAAACTCCTCCAAGAATGCCCTAGTAAGATGTACTGCGCCTTGTTGACTCCAAGGCCAGTACCTATCGTATGCCAGAAAAATAATATGCTACTATTGGTTTTGTAGTTCAAATGGAAGAACAAACTTGCTGGAAAGAGAAACCTATTCCACAGATAGGAAGAAGTATCTATTATTTGCCAACAAACTTTTTCCATACAAAATAACAAATTTTGAAATTTACAACTTGGAATAATTTTTTGGTCTCCACATCACAAATTGATGGTTAGGTTCCTTTTAGTAGATTGCCTCATCTCCTTGCCTGTATCGTGCCTTCTTTTCATGCTTCTCAGTAGGATTATAACAAACTGAACCATAGAATCACTTGTAATGAAACCAGTTGTGACTAACGTCAACGTCATTGCTTAAGGGGTGATTGAAAACATTGAAAAGCAAAGTAAAATCTTCACTTTAAGTTAGGTACATTTTTCTGATTTACACTGTTAAACCACATAAAACATTTTTATAGTTTTTCAATGTTTTTAAAAAATGTTTCATTAAAAAATGTTTTATTTATTTTTGAGAGAGAAACAGAACATGAGTGGGGGAGAGGCAGACAGAGAGGGAGACACAGAAGGTGAAGGAGGCTCCAGGCTCCGAGCTGTCAGTGCAGAGTCTGATGCAGGACTTGAACTCCCTAATGGTGGGACTCAAACTCACGAACTGTGAGATTGTGACCTGAGCTGAAGTCAAATGCTTAACCAACAGAGCCACATAGGCACCCCTAATTATTAAATGTTTTTAAGAGTAGGGGCACCTGGGGTGGCTCAGTTGGTTGAGTGACCAACTTTTGATTTCAGCTTTGGTTATGATCTCGTTTGTGGGATCACATCAGGCTCTGTGCCGATATCATGGAACCTGCTTGGGATTCTCTCTGTCCCTCTCACTCTGCTCCTCCCCCATTCTCTCTCTCTCTCTCTCTCTCTCTCTCCCCTCCCCGATTAATAAATAAAATTAAAAAAAATAAATCTTTTTAAGAGTAAAATGCAGGGGCACCTGAGTGGCTCAGTCAGTTGAGTATCTGACTTTAGCTCAGATCATGATCTCATGGTCCATGAGTTCGAGCCCCATATTGGGCTTGCTGCTGTCCGCACAGAGCCTGCTTCAGATCCTTTGTCTTCCTCTCTTTCTGCCCCTCCCCCACTCATGCTCTCTCTGTAAAAAATAAACATTAAACAAACAAACAAAGACTAAAATGCAGAACTACATATCTAAACCATGGTGAGTTTAAATTGATGGTGTCCAAATTACTGAGATGTTTCTGTATAAGTACTGCTTATAACTGCTAGAAACTTGACATTGTTTACAAATTCCAGGGATAGCTTTTACCTCTTTTTTTATTCCCTTCTCTCTTTTGAGCAGGTCCAGGGACACTCCTCAAAGTTACTGGGCAAAGACTTAGTAGATAAAGAATGGCCCTTTTTCAGCACTTCCAAATGATCTTCCTTTGTTTCAGCCCCAGTGATCTTCAGGAGACCTTTCCATGTACAGTGGTGACGAAGGACTTGTTCAGAATCTCTTGTGACCTGTGGCATTCTTAGGTCTGCCAGGTGGGGTTACGAGTGCAGACAAAGTGTGGAATATTTTTCTTTGCAAAGCTAATTGACCCACATGGGACTTGATCTGGTTTCATAAGCATCATGTCAACCAGTCACAGACTAGCGTCGAAACACATGATGGGCTCAAAGAGACTCACATCACGTGATTGTCAACAGAAAAATACTTTTTGTCCTAACTGTTTGTATTTAAAAGAGAAAGCAGGGTGCCCATGAAAAATTTTGAAATCATTTCCTTGTGATCAAAAAGAACATTGTCACTTGGTCTTTTCAGCTAACATGTAATTCTATCTGTGGATACCATCTTCTGCTTCAACAATGTATACGTTTGTATTGGCAGGAAAGAACTTTTATTGACCTTTCCGAACAGCAGCCATTAATCTCTAACAATACTTAACTCCCACATTAAGCATTTCCTGATCAAGGGTCTGAAAGGAAACAAGAAACAATGTGCACAAATTTTAGCAGACTCTGCTCTATTCCTGCCTTTTAAAAGTTGTAATAATAAAAGCACATTTGCAAGTTCATGGCTCTGTGGGGAATAGCTAATTTGTGAGGAAAACCAGCAATAAATCAAGGCTTTGTATGTTTCTAAGCAAATGCAAAAAATGGTCTGATGGGTTCAAAACGAACTTCTACCAATGAAAATGAGTGTCCCCTGAACAGTGGTGTTACTGCTTTTGAACCTTACATGGATCTTTCCTAGATGGCATATTACAGTACCTGTCATCTTGGACTAGTGAAAAAAATTTCATATGTGATATAAATAGATATTATATGTGATGAATATTATTATTTTTTAAATATGTCTTTATTTTATTTTGGGAGACAGAGACAGAGAGCAAGTGGGGGAGGGGCAGAGAGAGAGGGGGAGACACAGAATCTGAAACAGGCTCCAGGCTCTGAGCTGTCAGCACAGAGCCCGACACGGGGCTCGAACCCACCAACTGTAAGATCATGACCTGAGCCGAAGTTGGACGCTTAACCAACTGAGCCACCTAGGCTCCCCTGTGATAAATATTATATAATATGAGTGTGATCATTGGGCTGTATATATAGTTTTTAGTTAACAATTTTTTTTCTTAACCTCAAAGCAATGTGCAGAATGAACTATGTTCTGAAACCACCAAAATGTACACAACTTTTTTTCTTTAATGGAATGTTAATTCCTGGCTTGACGTTTACAAAAGACAGTCAATTGAGTGCACAGTTGAATACACAGCTTGAGCCCTGAGTATTTGTTTTCTTTGCAATATCTTGACTTGTTTATAGGTACATGTGGCGTAACCTGTCAACTTGAAGTGCCAGGTATGCTGACTGCAAAATACCTGGGCAAAGACACATCCCGGGGAAAACAAACTTACACATCCTGACAGGGAGACATTTCCGGTGTCACTGAAGATTTGCACACAGGAGACTCTAACCTTTGCACTTCCTTTCTTTCTCTCTAGAGCTATAATTACTCTAGAGCTATAAAGGATATAGGGAAAGGATATTTACCTTCTTCACCTGTAAGGCAAGATGCAGTTGGATAAGATCCCATTTTCCCCTGAGGCTCACTGTCTCACGCAATGATTACACATACCACACTTTTATCTACCTGCAGTGAAGATGGATCAACAATCTGGTCATTCCTATTGATTATCTACCACCATATGATAGCTGATTCAACTGACCAAGGAATAATTGACATAACTGGTTAGATATGGAATGTTGGCTAGGTAGTGGAGGGAATGCGAAGGGAAAGAATAAGCATAGGGCCCCTGACCTCAAATAACTGGAGAGACATGATATCCACTGTCCTTTCTTCACTTCAGGCATGCTCACCACCTTTCACATGGTTTGTTGCCATAGCCTCCTAACTGATATTCCCTTCCTGTGGTCTTGTCACCCATCATTCTCTGTATCAGTCAGCTTTTTAATACAAATCAGTCAAGCTTTCCTCTGCTTAAAATATTCAGAGGCTCCCTATTGCTCTGAAAGGCTTTCATGGACTGGCACCTGCTCACCACTCCAGCCTCATCTTTCACTGCATGCCCCCCATCTGTGGTCCCACCATACTGACATGTCTGTAGCTTTTGAATCATTTCCTGTGTTAAATACTATTGAGAGTCTTCTCTTTCATTATGCATTATGCAAATGATCTTAAGGAAAAGGCACTAATATTTCACGTTTCAAGCTGATGAAAGCCATGCATTGACTCTATTCATTGATTTTTGTACTACTTTCTTTTTAATGCCATTTCCACATCAGGTGAAGGTCATTAGGCAGGGAAAACAATTCTCCATACAAATACCTATTATTAGGCTAATGCTTAAAAGCTATTCCATTACTTGTTATAGCTTGCTCACATGTTTTTTCAAGGACTTTATGGGAGAGGACTTCCGTTTTGTCCAGGTGTTCAGAGATGTTTGTATTTTGATAGAGTGTCATTTTTGTATCTGTTCCAAAGTGGTGGAGTCTTATTGTAATTACATGTTCAGGAATCATGTTGTAATTATAAGTGTATGGATAGAGTCATGCTCTGATTTAGTAAATCCAAAAATCAGGCCAAACATAAAATAATTCTAGGGGTAAATCTTATATATTTAAAAAACTTATGTTAAAAATACTTTTTGTGTGATTTAAAACAATTTTATTATCTTTCCTTTTTGTTGAGCATAATTGTCATATAACATAGTAGTTTCAGGTGTACAACATAATGATTTGAAATTCATATACATTGTAAAATGTTCATCACAGTAAGTCTAGTTAAAATATTTTATTTAAAAATTGAATGATTAATTCACAAATATGGTTGAAGAGCTAGAAAAAGGTATAATGTACACAAGTAAGTATATTTTCTTTAAGTTTTTTTTTTTACACAAATGGAACATATTATTATGTACACTGTTCTGTAACTGGCCCTTTACAGATATCAAATATAACTTGGAAATCTTTTCCTATTAGAAATTACAGAGATTTTACATTGTTTTTAATGGCTGTGGAGGGTATAGTGGGTAGTTGGGTCTGTGGCTTAGTGCGGTTTCCAGTTGATGGGAATTTAAACTGTACCTAGTTTTTTGCTCTGACAGTCAATGCTGCATGAATATATTATACATACATCTTATTACACATGTAAGAGTATTTCTCTTGGTCATAGTCCCCAGCAATTGTAACTGCTGAGTGAAAAGATATATACATCTGTAGAAGATTTTGTTAAATTGCCTCAGTCTGTTTCTCACACTTTTGCCAACACAGTATATTATCATGTTGCTGATTGGGTGTTTTAATTCCTCTGCCAGTCCAAAAGGTGAAATGGGTATCTTCTTGTAGTTTTAAGTTACATTTCTCTTCTGATTGAGGTTGAGTATCTTTTCAAATGTTTTTAGAGGTATTTTTTTATCCTTTTCTGTGACTAGTCTGTTTCTATCCCTTGCCTGTTTTGGGGGTTGTACTGTTGGTCTTTTATTGATTAATAAGAGCTCTTGGTATAAAGAAATTATACTCATATCTGTGATATGAGCTGTAAATGAAATATTTTTTCTACCTCATTATTTTTATTTTGACTTTGCCTTTGGCATTTCTTGCTATGCAGAATTTCTTATTACTATTATTAGTCAGACATCAATCTTTTATGGCTTCTGATTTGGATCAAATTTAGAAATCCCTTCCCACTTTTAGATTATGAAAACTTTCAAACTTTCTTCTGGTCCTTTTTTTTCCTTCCAGTTTTCCCATTATTTTACCCAGCTAGAATTCAGCTTTGTTTAAAGTGACTCACTTTACTTTAAAAAAAAAAAAAAAAAAGGTNTCTAGATATTTCAAACAGAAAGGAGTCAATAAAGGGATTTAATTATACAGATGCTAGAAAACTGAAAGAGTGAAAAGAGAATGTTGAGGTAACCAGAGATAATAACTGCCTACCTCTAGAACTGGGGAGACAAAGGGAAGAGGTAGAATGACTAGAACTAGTTGTTCAGAGGGGGCACCTCTCTGAAGAGGGAGCTGGTTCTAGAAGGTCTGAAGAAGCCGGAACTAGAACAACATTGTCAGAAACAGGACTAAACAGAAAGGCGCCTCCCATCCTCCCCTTCCCACCTTTCAATATCCCTCTAGTGACTCCTATTGGCAGGCAGAACCCAACAGGAAGCAGCAAGCATAGGACTCTAGGAAATGTAATTTGCAGACTTTCAGACTCAGTATCACAGAGTAGAATAAAGATAATTGATTTTACAACTGAGCAATAATAAATAAATAACCATTCATTGATTTTTTTGGTTTTCCCCCTGTGATTTGAAATGTCACTTTATCTTATAATATTTATCTCGTTCTGAGTTATAGTTCAGCACATAGGTTTCTCTGCCTATTTCGTGCTTTAGTATTACATTGCTCTAATTAGTTTAGCACTATAATGTGTTTTGTGTGTGGAAAGACCTGTCCACTCTCACTACAGTGTTTCTAAATTTTCCCAGTTATTCTTATTTAAAAGAGATGACTTTATAATTAATGGATCTTTAAAGGAATTTAAAAATCAGGATTTGTGGGTTTTTTTGCAAGACACTTGCTTTTTAAAAATATTTTTCATTGTTCATGGTAATTAGAATCTCCCTGTGTTAGGTGCTTAACAAATATGTGCAACTATCTAACATTTAAAATGTCATAATGTCTTTTTTTTATTGCATTCCTATGACCTCCAAATCACTTTTAGTTTTAATTTTATCTTATTGGCAATGATTGAGTGTATAGAGAAAGTGCAGAGATCTTTTCCTTTGTCAACAGTTCTTTATTTATTTCTTCGCTTTGTGTTGATGTGAACCACCAGAAACAGGGACCTAACCAACAAGCTTTATCCAGACTAGAGCTGGTGGCTTGGATTAATGTGGTAACAGTGGTGGTGGTGGTGAAAAGTGCTCAGATTCTGTACAAATTTTGTAGGAGGCAGATTTGATGGCAGGTTGAGTGTGGAATATGTGTGAGAGAGATTGTCTAAGGCTGACTCCAAGGTTCTTTGGCCCAGCAAATGGATAACAGAAATTGTCATTCACTAAGATAGGGAAGACTGAAGGTGGAGTGGAATGGAGTAGACAGGTGGAGACCGGCAATACAATTTTACGCATCTTAATTTTGAGATGCTGTTAGATATTCAAGTACAGAGAGATATTCAGTAGGAATTTAGATATGAGTCTGGAGTTCAGGGAAAAGGCTGGGCTGGAGTTATCAATTTAGGAGTCACCTGTGTGTAGATGGTATTTAATTCCATGCAACTGGATGAAATCATGAAGACAGTAAATGTAGAAAAGGTAAAAGGTCCAAGATCTGAGCCCTAGGGAATTCTACCACTCAGAGGTCAGGAAAATGAGGAGGAATCAGCCAGCAAAGGAGAATGAGAATGAGCAGCTAAAAAGGTAGGAGGGAAATTAGTAAAGTAGGGTGTTTTGGAGGCAAAGTGAAGAATTTTTCAAGGTGGAGAGGAAAATCAAAAGTGTCAGTGGCTGCTGATGTATCAAGGAAAATGAAGAATGAGAACTGACCATTGCATTTAGCAACAGGGAAGTTGTGGTTTGTTTTGATAAGAGAGGTTTCAGTGGAGTGATAGGAACGGAAACCTGATTGGAGTGGGTTTTACTTGTGGTACCTAAAGTTCCAAGTGCCACCACTTTAGCAACGGCAATTTCAGAAGTACATGATCTTTTTCTTTCTTTATGGCTTTGGTGAGTCTTTAGGAGCTGTGGCTAGAAAAAACAATGCCAGACACGTCAGGAAGAGATGCTTCAAGTGGTTTTGCTGTGGTTAAGTCATCTTAGGACATAAGCCTTCAGAACTGATCTCCATGAAGATGACATCAGCTGTGAAGTGACCACTAGAACTTCAGCTGGAGTGAACCCATGTTGTTGCAGCCCCATGGTGTCTTGCTAAATTAGCTCTTGGGATTAAGCATGTGTGAGGAATGGCGGCAGAAAGAGGGCATTCAGACTACATGCTTGTTGGCCTTGAAGGTCATGGAGAAACTGGAAGGAAATTTAGGGCTATTCTCATAATATTATTTAAAACTAGCCACTGCTGAATGTGATATAATGAGTTCAGCATTGAGAAATCTGGCAGCACTGGTTGTCTGATCTCATCCACCTGCCTCTTCTATTTAGTCATCTCTGCCATGCTTTCATCTGACCATTGACTTGTGGATGATGAAGCATGTTAATGACAGCCCAGATAAGGCTGCTAACCACAAAAACTCAGTAGAGGTCAATGCATATCAGTTGTCTAAAATGACAACGTTTGGCAATTTGGTAACTTCAGAAAAGCAGCAGGAGTTTGAAATAAATTGGGAAGACTATAAACAATTTTGACTTTGTCATGATCAAGAAAATTCTCTCCCTGAAAGTTCTCAGCTATTAAAATGAATCTTGGCCAGTTGTTCTTGGTCATTTATTATGAAAAAGCTGATGCATTGGGAACAATACATAAGCTAGAAAGGCATAGATTTTTAAACACCAGAATCAATGGGAGATTGTCAGACAAAGCTCAGGCATAGGCTTATGAATGAAACAAAGTTCCCAGGAGGTGAGCTACAAGTAATAAGACCATGATATGTAACATGTTAGCCCTGGTGCTCCCAACTTTGAATGATGCTTTGTTCTTGGTAGTACTCCTTGATAAGTTTATAACAAAATTATGTTTTTCTAACATTTTCCCTTAAGAAGACTATAAGAAATTTGGCTGACTAAAAGATCTGCCATGGGAAGAAAGTATGCTATAAATACTTTACATATGCACTGATCTGAAAATTAGGGTAAAAATATTGAATCAAATATTTTGAGCTCAGTAACCACATTCCTAATTGCTAAGGGGCAAATAATGTATTTGAATACAAACAAATCTCAGTGAAACGTAAGTTACTTTTTTTAGGGCATTGATTTTATAGCATGCCAAAATTCCTTCCAAGTGTGCCCAATGACATTGAAATGCTTATTATCATTAGGAAATTGATCTCCGAAATACATTGCTTATTTCACATTTTTAAAATAAATTAATTGGCATATGGATTAATTCCTACTTGAGATTGTTGCTATGCATTTACTAGTGATTTAGTATAGTGGAGAGATCTCTGATTTCAGAATCAGGAGACCTGCTTCTAATATATAATCAATAACCAATTAGCTGTACCTTTGGGGGAAATCACTGGCTTCTCTGAACCTGTTTCCTTAGATGCAAATTAAGGGGTTAAAGTTCTTTCTTACTCTAAATTCTTGTGATTCTATGAATAAAAAGTCCTACTATCACTTGGTCAAAAAACTAGAATTAAAATTATTGATTTCTTATGACTTCCTTATGCTATCCCATGCTCTAGAACCTTCCTCCCATCCTTACATACAAAAGGTTCTGGATGAACAATTAATTACAGGATTCACCTCCCCAAATCTCATTCCTAATGGATTATAAAGTCATGCAAGCATGGGATTATGTCCTATTCATGTGGGCTCCATCACAATGACTAGCAGAATAGCAACATTACACTTAAATAAATGAATAAATTAGTAAATAGAGGGAAGAAGAAATGGAGGAGGGGTGGTGGAAGGAAGAAGATAACGAACTGCTCCATCTATGGTGTGTGCTGGTGCCAGTGGAAAGAGAAGTGGTAGACAGCCTTTTCAGCTTTCAGCTAAAGAAGGAAGGAAGACAAATCAAAGAGATATTCAGTAAAGGTTTTTATTTAATTTCTATAAGTAGAGATTTTTATTTCAAGCAAATTCAACATAGTGGAATTCTAGTCTAACACAATTATTTTATCTATCCCTTAGGTTTTTTAAAATTTTGGATTAAAGCTTGATCTAAATTTTGGGTTAAAGATTCAGGTAAGAAGAATTGAGCAAACTGAAGAAGACTCAACTGAGAGATGGACATGTGAAAGGAGAGGAGACTCAAATGAATTTATTGATCTGAAAAACAAATACAAAAGACATAACTGTTAGTTCTGGTGAAATGAGTATTATTATCACCAGTAGATTTCATCCTTCTGAGCTTTCCGGTGTATTTGAATAAAAATAAGGTGGCACATATTTGAGAGGTTCTATATTGACATATATGGAGAATTCATGAAGTACAGTATTCAGATTGCTAGCTTTTGAGTTAGATCAGCTAGATTATTGTCCTGACACCAGCACTTGTTAGTTATGTGACTTTGGGTAAATCACTGAACTTCTTTGTACCTGCCTCAGATACCTCATCTAAATGATAGTAATAATAATACCTAACTGATAAGGTTATTGTTGAGGTTTATATGAGATAATATTTGCAAAGTACTTTGCATATTTCCTGGCATATAGTAAGTGCCCAGTAATATGAGTGAGAAAGAGAGATGGGAAGAGAGACAAAGACAGAGAGAGAATGTGTATGTGTTGATATCTCTATATATGTATCTACAAAGAAAAATAATCTGAAAAGATCCACCTCAAATTATCAATAAAATTAGGTCTGGGGAGTAGAATTGGGAGATGTGGCATATACCTTCACTTTTTCTTTAATGTTGATTCTGTTATGTTGATTTTGTATAATAAACTTTTATTACATTATAACTTCAAATCATTAAAAATTTCAATAGTAGATCTAAGGAAATCATTTGCCAAACTAAATTAATCTAGAGAGAATACAGTTTAAATTAGTTTATGCAGAATCATGGCAGCAGAATAGACCACAGATAACAATTTCTTTGTCAGGGGATAATATTAATATGCACATTCAAATATATGGTCTTAGGATATTGTTATCTCCACTAGAGTTGAGAAAGTTCAGAGATTTCTTGGATCTTACTTTATCGCCTGAAAAGCAGGGCCAGAACTCAAGTACCCTGATTCCAATAAAGTCCCTCCACTAATGACATCTACAATGTTGATCCACCCCCACCAAGCCCAGTTTTAAGAACTAGCAAGAGCTCATTTACATAATATTGAAACCCAGCAGAGTAGAGAATGATATTTTCTGATGAACATGCTAATTTGCTGTAGATCTAGATAAAAATATTGATGAAAACTCTCAAAATATATAGTCACCATTCTGGTAATTTCTTTTATCTTGTAAAGTTTACATAAATTGAAGCTTTAGGCTGTTGTGGGTGATAAACAATCTTTTCACCTTGTGGATAATTCAATATGGTTAGCTTAGGTTGAAATCTCATTTTTCTGGCTGCAGATTCACAAGATCCCCCAAAGAGTCTATTCAGTAATTGTGATGCATTCCTGTAGCATTTAAGACTAAGCCCTAAAAGCTTTGCTTTGTATACTTGATCTGTAGCGACCTTTAGATTTTGCTGCCCGTTGAACCGAAGGTCTTCCTTGTGAAATCATAGAATAGTGCCCCAGTTCACTTTCTGTTACTTGATATCACTGAACAAAAATACCATTATCAGTGTCTGAGAAAAGAAAAAAAAAGATATGGTACCCTGTCTCTTTAAAAGTTTAAGAATAGCAAACACAGTAGAGTTAATTCTTTTGGGGGGCTGTGCCTTGAGAATTTTCTGGCCCAGAATCAAGCTACAGATAATTAATTATGTCAGTGAAAAGCTCTGATGGCCTGCTCTCTTCAGAGAAAAGTGACATCATCCATAGAATTCTCTGGCAATAAAGAACAAAGCTGTGAGTGCAGGAAATAACAGACAGATGTCCATGAGTGCATATTTTATCTACTTCAAAGTGCATTGCAAGAAGTCGTGCTCTAGGGCTGTCTCCCAGCAGCAGAGGCTTGGCAAGGGGTCTTGGAGATTTAAAGAAGTTTACAGGATTGGCTTTACGGCCTCACGTGCTCTGGCCTGAAGATAGCAGTGCGGCATCTTTAGGGAAGTTACTAAAAAGATGATAGTGCTCAAAAAAAATGTTGGCAAGATCATGGCAAGCCAATCAAGTTATGTAGTGTGGGGAAATTGGGCCAGATGGTGGCAGCATCATTTGTGGATGAATGTTAGTACAGGAAACATTACCCAGAGAATTGAATTCCAGAGCCTTTCCTTGCTTTGTAGTTATGTCGTATTTTCATATGTAACTTGTAATAGAGAGAATAAATATCTTGGAATCAGATAACTCTCTTTCTTATGAATCCTATGACCTTGGGCAAGCTATTTAATTTCTTGAACTTTATTTTCATCATCTGTAGAATGGAATTAAGAGAAATAATACCCCTGAAAAGAATTTTGTTCATACTAAGGTGCAAGGTAAGTATTGGTTGTTATTAAATTCAGCTTTGTCCTTCCTTGCAAAATATGTTAGTTTCATATTATGCATACAGATTCAAATATATTTAGCTGGCATAGATGTTTACTTACACAAAATATTTTAATAGAAAGATCATTGTCTCTAAATGTCAAATTCTAGAGGACAAGAAATTTTCCTATTAGAAATTCATTCTGGGGCATCTGGTTGGCTCGGTCTGTTAGGCATGACTTGAGCTGAGGTCATGATCTCGTGGTTTGTGAGTTCAAGCCCTGCATTGGGCTCTATGTTGGCCACACAGAGCCTGGAACCTGCTTCAAAGTTTGTGTCTTCCTCTCTCTCTGCCCTCCCCCTGCTTGTGCTCTGCTCTCTCTCTCACTCAAAAATAATAAATAAACACTAAAAAAAGAAATTTATTTCTCTGAGTTGAAACTACCTATTCCAGAACTTTCTTTAATTTTTTTTAAATCTGGTGATCAAAGTAAAACAAGTTCAGTACAGATCATTGAGAATATGCATTCTCAATGAGAGTGTTATTGTTCCCAACAGGGTGAAAATTGATTCTTAGAGGCAAAGACATTTTAGATGTTACAATGGTTTGTGGACCTCAAAAAGATCACAGTACATAAATAGATATACAATATACCTGTGGTATTAAAATTTCATAAGTGTGGTAATTACAAAAAATAATCTAAAAAGTCTTACTAGGAGAGGGGCGCCTGGGTGGCTTAGTCGGTTAAGCGTCCGGCTTTCGCTTAGGTCATGATCTCACGGTTCGTAGGTTTGAGCCCCGCGTCGGGCTCTGTGCTGACTGCCAGCTCANAATAAAAATAAAAAGTCTTACTAGGAGAGAACAAGTGAAAAAATTTTGAGAAACACTTACCTAGAAATATGAAAAGTTACAAAGGAAAATATCAATCATCCATAATTCTACCAGCTTGAAAGAATAATTGTGAATATTTGGGTATTTTTCTTCATACATATTTTTTACATAATTGCAAATGCAGTGTACACACAAATTTGAATACATATTTGTTATAAGCACTTCCCATATCCTTCAACATCCCTTGAAATATAATTTTTAAAGCCCATAAAATATTTTATCATATGGAAGTATTATATTCTACTCAAATATCTTCTTATTGACAATGTTTTTACTGTTACAAATAACATTGTAATGAACATATTTTTGCACCAATCTTTGTCCTCACAAGAAGCCTTAGTTAGGGTTTTTCTCACTGACATACCTGAACACTTTATAGCTGAGGATAGTTACCCTGTATCTGTCATAGTTGTTACAGATATTTCTCTCTCTCTCTCTTTTTTTTTTTTTTTTTGNNNNTTGTTTTTTTTTAATGCATAGAATCTCTTTTCTTTGTCATTTCAGAGAAAGTCTTTTCCTCAGACAGATGTCAAATAACTATCCATGTATATTCATTCATTCATTCATTCGTCTTTGAACAGAAAAACTTCTAAAACAAGGTCATATGTTAATTGGTCGATGAAAATGTTGTGATGAGGGGCCTGCAGAAGCCTAACTATATTTCCCCTAAGAGCAATGATTCAGCATTTTCTAATGCAGTGTTTCTAGTAACTTTACAGAAAATAACTACTGCAGGTAATAAGAATCAATGTAGCTCATTGAGCTACAGAAAGAATGTAGCTCATCTCTGTTTGTTCCTTGTATACAAGGAGGAACCTGAACCATGGAGAGGTTTTATAGGAGTTTAATGAACATACTGAGAGTAATAAACCAGTATCTTTCGGAATCTAAACTTTCTCTAGTGAAAGATAAAAAGTAGATTTTTTAATCTTTGAGAACAGTTCTGTTCTCAAAGGAAAAAATGTACATGCTTAGAAGAGGAAAAAAACAGGGGCGCCTGGGTGGCTTAGTCGGTTGGGCGTCCGACTTTCGCTTAGGTCATGATCNACATACACACAGCACGCACGCACACTTTACTCATACATTTAGCAAACATTTATTGAGCAGCCACTTGTGTCAGTCACTGCACGAAGGACTAGGGACACAAAAAGAACACAAGAGGCGTCTGCCCTCACTGCCTTCTCCGTCTCATGGAAAGGGAGAAAAGGAACGACTGAAACCACAAGTGGTGAGAATAGTAATTAAGGGAAGCATCAGACATCAGAAATGGTACCTTTTATGCCAATTCTCAAAATTCAGAATATCACATAGCTTCTAAACATTGACATGGAGGTAATAATACACATGAGATATTCTTGTTTTTCTTTTAAATTTTTAATGCTTTTATTTATTTCTGAGAGAGAGAGAGAGCGAGCGAGCAGGGGAGGGTCAGAGAGAGAGACGGAGACACAGAATCTGAAGCAGGCTCCAGGCTCTGAGCTGTCAGCACAGAGCCCGATGAGGGGCTGGAACCCGCGAACCGTGAGATCATGACCTGAGCCGAAGCTGGGCATTTAACCAACTGAGCCACCCAGGCGCCCCGAGATATTCTTGTTTTAAAAAGTTTTGAATGTGCCCTATTTATGATTCAATATAGTGAAAAAGCAAAATAATTGTATGAGTGGATGCAGTGGACCATATTTTCTCTTTCAACAAGTAGATTTGACATTTCAAACTGAGACATTGCACTAGAATCCAAATATACCCATTAAAAATCATTCGACAAATCACAAATATAGAAGTTTTATAGCTTTCTCAGGATCTCCTTTCTTTAAAAAGGACATTTCAAGTAGGAGCTCTTATAGGAATTTTATTAAACATCAAAGATGCAATTTCTAAAAGTTAACATTTCTATTTTTGGGTACTTATTTTTATTTTATTTCCCTAAATCAGAGGGCTTGACTTTGGTTGCACCTTCATTTGTAGGCAATGCCTGCTTTTCACATGAGTGCTAGTGGAAGATGTCTTAACATTCTTACTCCTGCCAGGCTTTAAATAGAATGCTCAGAAAAGTTTAAGAAAAAAATGGTAAGTCATTTCTGCTGTAATATGATTTTTTGACATGGTGATAAAGGAACTACAGACTCTAGAGTAAACAGTGCAGTCCAAATTCTTGAATTAGAGAGAAAGCTGTTCCTTCAAATTACATCAACAAATACAGCAGGAGGCTCAAAAGCACAAGGCAGGCCAACACGGGATTGCTGGTTACCTGTTAGGTTTGTGGCATAGGAATCACAGATATTGTTATGAGTGGTTTGTACAGCCACAAAATATTGAGAGGAACAGGGACAAGAAAAAGTGCCTTAGTCTTTGACTAAGTTAGTTACTGAGTTAGTTTGCAGAAAGTCTTTCGGTTATGTTACTCACCAGATGCAGCTGTCCCACATCAGCCAATTCACCTTTATAAGAAAAGAGAAAATTGCCTTTTATTGGGCACCTACAGAATTCCAGGCACTGTTAGGCACTTCACATAGATTTCATCCTCATACAGATGGGAAAACTGAAGCTCAGGGCTAACTGGCCAATGATCACATCCTATAGTACACTGCAGAGCCCCAATTGACCTGTTTGGCTCCCAAAGGGCAGGGCAATTAACATTTGCCAAGGATCTTTACACATTAGTTCCTGTAATATCTGTGAGGTAGCTACTGCTATGGCCATTTTACAGGAGAAGAAATTGAGTTTAGAGAAGCTAACTCACTTATTTAAAGTCACACTAGCAGTAGTAGTGATAATGCATATTTCTATCTCGAGATTCCCGAGTGCATGCTCTTTCAATTACATTGCTTGTCTTCAGTTGTAATAAAAAATAAGCATAAAACTAGTGCTAAGTTTACATCAAGAACTTGTTTAAAGATAAAAAAACAAGTGTGTTGAAGAACTGCATAACAATATACATCTTCAGTGCACCAGAACAATTGATACTCCAAATGACCACCCCAAGTTCTTGAAAAGACAGTAACTTACATACATTATATTCCTTTCAAGAGGAGAAAGACTTTATATTTCATTTGAGGACGCTCCTATTTCCAAGTCCTTAAAATGAAAAAACTCTAATGTTTAAAGTACTAACTCTTGGGGCGCCTGGGTGGCTTAGTCAGTTAAGCCTTCGACTTTGGCTCAAGTCATGATCTCGCGGTTCGTGGGTTCCAGCCCTGCCTCAGGTTCTGTGCTGGCAGCTCAGAGCCTGGAGCCTGTTTCGGATTCTGTGCCTCCCTCTCTCTCTGCCCCTCCCCCACTCATGCTCTGTCTCTCTCTGTCTCAAAAATAAATAAACTATAAAAAATTTTTAATAAAAAAATAAAATACTAACTCTTGATTATTTACAAAAGTAAATATCCAGTGTGACATTCCCTGTAGATACTGGCTGAGATTTTCTTGTATTTTTCTTTAAAATTTAAACTCTAGTTGTTCTAAGTTGGTCAAATGTGTGTGATAAACATCAAATTCATTTATTAAAATCAGAGGCTGGAATGAATATATATATGTATATAAACATACCAAATCTAAATGAACTCAATGATGTAGTCTTATCTTGTTTGACTGAAATATTTTCTCTTTTGAAAAAAAGTCTTACTTCTATCTCCCAGCCCTCACCAGTCACAGGATAAAAATAAGATCAAAGAAACTAAGCTATCTTCTCCCTCTCTGGCTTCTACCCCCACCTGCTCTGTGGGAATGCTAGGCCCCCTTGGGTTCCTCCCATTATATGCTAGCAGTCCTCAGACGATGACCCACACATGTTCTGCACACTACTCTGGGCTACCATTTGGCATTTGCCATTTTGCCCTTGTTTTTACTCTAACCCACTGGGGTAATGATGGCTGCTCCTGTAAGTGCCTGCTGAAAGCACAGCCCACATTACTTTTTCTCTTCTGTTTATGTCAGCTGATGACTACTTGGAGGCTGCTCAGGATAGTATATACACTGAGAGCATGATACAAGATAAATAAAGGGCTACTCTTTACTGCCTCCACCCCCCGCCCCCACTTTACTACTGAAGCACAGTGTCTTGAATTCTAATTTACCAATTCCTCTTAGTTTTATTTAGGTCTTTTATGGCAATCCCTCACCCTGAGACTCAGGCATGGGTTGAGGGGGGTGGGCTGGAGGGGAGTCTGAGTGACAGACACTATGTTGCACTCAGACTCACCCTTACCCTCTGACCCTGCTTTATTGTCCTTCAACCAAAATGGTGCCCTTCCTCCCTTGGGATGAGTTCTTTCCCAGGAAGAGCCTCAGTTCCTCATGCAAATAGCCCTATGGCAAGGCCACCCTGCCAGTTAGTCCTCCAGACAGGATTATGTTGCAAGATTTTGCTCATGCTCAAAAAATAACTTTTAGAGAAAATCTAAAAAGGAGATAATCATAAAAAAGTAAAGAGGTGAAGAAAATGTAACTTAATAAGCAAAACTGTACCACAGATGTCTCTACAGAGATGTCTGGTACCAGGTCTATTGTAGATCCTTTATCTGCCCTGGGTCTCATCTAGCTGGTTTTTGTTGAGGGGATTAAATTTATGGAGCCAGAGAAAACAACCACAGTGAGAAAATAATAATCTAATTGTGTGTTAGCAAATGCTTCTTTCATATTTTAAGTAATTCAGCTTTTCAACTTGTTCACAGAAAGCTAGACCCTATCTGCTAGACCTGATTCCATATAGGGGTGGGCAGTTTAAAGGCTTTGCTGAAGTCTTTATTAGCACAGAACAAAAAGCTTGTAGTGTTTTGGAATTTAAGAAATTATACACTGTAGCATCACAGCACTTCATGGGGGAACCTGTGACCTTATCTAATTTCTAATCCAGGACACAGCAGCTGTCATACTATTAATATCCCAATGTGTGTAAAAAGAAAATAGAAGAAAACCACATAAGTAGTGAAAATGTGTTTAAATCCATAGATAACTCTGATATTCAGCTAACTAATCATAAGGAAAATATGACTGAATTTTTATAATTTATTGCATGGAATTTTACCTTTTTTTCCTAAAGTGGTAATCTCTAAATAAAGGTTTCTTATTTTAATTATTTTGGCGGCAAGCAAGGTACTCTTAACTTTTTAAAAAATGTAGTAAAATATACATAATGTAAAATATATCATTTCAACCACTTAAAAGTGTACAATTCTTTGGCGTTAAATGTATTCACTTTGTTGTGCACCATCACCATCCATCTCCAGAACTTTTTTCATCTTCCAAACCTGAAACTCTGTACCCATTAAAAAAAATTTTTTTTACATTTGTTTCTATTTTTGAGAGACAGAGAAAGACAGACCATAAATGGGGAGGGGAAGAGAGAGAGAGAAGGAGACACAGAATGTGAAACAGGCTCCAGGCTCTGAGCTGTCAGCACAGAGCCTGACACGGGTCTCAAGCCCACAAACCAAGAGGTCATGACCTGAGCCATAGTTGGACCTTTAACCAATTGAGCCACCCAGGCATCCTTGAAACTCTGTACCCATTAAACAACAAGTCTATGTCTTCCTTTCCTCTCTGCCCTCGAAACTCTGTACTTTCTGTCCCTATGAATTTGACTATTCATATAAGTCGAATCATAGAATTTGACTATTCATATAAGTGGAATCATATGGTATTTGTCCTTTTGTGACTGGCTTATTTCACTTTGTATAATATCCTCAAGTTTCTTCCATATTGTAACATGTGTCAGGATTTCCTTTGTTTTAAAGGTCAAATAATATTACATTATGTATATACATCACATTTTGTTTACCCTTTCATCTGTCAATGGATACATGAGTTGTTTCTACCTTCTGGGGCTATTGCCAATAATGCTTCTATGAACATGAGTGTCCCTGCTTTCAATTCTTTTGGTTATGTACCCAGAAATGGAATTGCTGGGTCATGTGATAATTTACTGTTAATTTTTTGAGGAACCACTATACTGTTTTCTATACTGACTAAAATATTTTACATTTTCATCAGTAGTGCACAATAGTTTAAATTTTTTTCCACATTCTTGCCAATATTAGTTATTTCCTATTTGTTTTTTTTTTATGATAGTCATACTAATGGGTATGAAGTGGTCTCTGACTGGTTTTGATTTGCATTTCCCTAATGACTAGTAACAACTGAGAACTTTTTCATGTGCTTGGAAGCCATTTGTATATCATAGTTAGAGAGATATCTATTTAAGTCCTTTGTCCATTTATTAATCAGGCTATTAGGGGTTTTTTTTGTCATTGAGTTGTAAGCATTCTTTGCATATTCTGGATGTTAATCTCTTAACAGATAATCAGATATATGATTTGCAAATACTTGCTCCCATTCTGAGTTGCTTTTCACTCTGTTGGTTGTGTTCTTTGATACCGAAATTTTAAATTTTGATGTAGTTCAATTGATCTAGTTTTTCTTCTGTTGCCATGCTTTTGGTGTCACATATAAGTAATGATTGTGAAATCCAATATCATGAAGTTTTTCCCCTATATTTTCTTCCAAAAGTTCCAGCTCTTCCATTTATATCTTTGATCATTTGGGGTTGATTTTTGCATATAGTATAAGATAATGACCTGACTTCATTCTTTTGCATGTGAATATTTAGTTTTCCCATCATCATTTGTTAAAAAAAACTGTCCTTTCCCCCACTGAGTGGTATTGGCATTCTTTTTTTTTTTTCAAATAGTTTATNAGCTATTGTGGAGAGTGCTGCTATGAACGTGGTATTGGCATTCTTACTGAAGATCATTTGCCCATACATGTGAGAATTTATTTTTGTGTTCTCTATTCTATTCCACTGGTGTAGATGTCTATATTCATGCCAGTACTACACTGTTTGATTACTGTAGCTTTCTAGTTAATTTGAAAGCAGAAAGTCTGAAACCCCCAACATTGTTCTCTCTCTCTTTTTTTTTTTTAATATTTTATTTATTTCTAGGAGAGAGAGAGAGAGAGAGAGAGACAGCGTGAGCAGGGGAGGGTCAGAGAGAGAGGGAATCACAGACTCTGAAACAGGCTCCAGGCTCTGAGCTGGCAGTCAGCACAGAGCCCGACGCGCGGCTCGAACCCACGAACCGCAAGATCATGACCCAAGCGAAAGTCGGACGCTTAACCGACTAAGCCACCCAGGCGCCCCAGCATTGTTATCTTTTAAGATTGTTTTGGTTCTTTGGGGTCCTTTGAAATCCCCACTGTATATTAGGATGCATTTCTTTTTCTGAAAAAGCATCATCGAGATTTTGAGGTATTTTCCTTCAAAAAGTTCAAGCTATTATGTTGATAATAACAGCAAGTTTTAACATGAAAATAGCATCTGTTTTTAACATTTTTAATGAAATATTTCTTTTGGCTGATATTTAGTCTAAAGTGCTAGAAAGGAGTAATCTTTCATAAACATGAGTATAGAGACTTTTAGGCACTACTGACCATATATTTATGGAAAGAAATTTCTCCAAAGAAACCAAAAGTTACAATTTTAGTCCCAATGGCCCTTTAAACTCACCATGTTTGAATCTTCCCCTTGTATGTTATGTTACTAATCATGTTCACTTTGCTTTCTAAAATTCAGGAGAGAAAATGGATTTAATCTCAATAGTAATAGCTAATATCATCATAAACTAGATAGCTTTTTTTCTCCCACTATATTTATAACATTCATATTTACCTAACGAGAGAAAATAGTATAATTCAATTTGCATGAGATTTAAAGATAGTCCATTTCCTGTTGCAACATTCTGGTAGAATGTACTGTTGTTCCTTATTCGTTTACATATTTTCCTTTGCAATAAACTTACGAAGAACAAAGTGACTCCTAAATTGTAGACAAAAATGTCAGATGAAAGAGTTCACAAAATGTAATTGTTTAGATCTTTTAAACAAGGCTAAGTAGTTAAGGTTGTTCTGAGATTTTCAGCGCCAGTTTATGCCTCTTTGATTTCACATCATTTAATTTTACTTACTTGAACAAATATTTACTGACTTCTTATCACGTGAGCAGGCACTCTTAGTAGACACTGAAGATACGTTTTTGTCCTCAAAGCAGCTCACAGCCTTAGAAAGAAATAGGCAGTCAACCATTTAAATAGATACAGAACATTGAACTGAGTTCCAAAAATAGGAAAGCATTAAAGAATGGGCATGCATTGGTCTTTCAGGATCATCTTTTCTAGGGTTACTTGGCTTACTGAGGCAATAGGATCATATTTAGGTAGTCAACTAAATAATACAAAGAAGCAAGAGTGTTTAGGAGCATTGACTGGTATTCTTCCATAAGCATAGAAATAGAAATAGATTTATACTTTACTCAAAATGGATCCTCCATTTAAGCTCAGCAGCTCTTGGCAGGGAATGTCTTGTTCAAGGTGTGCAGTATCCATATGTAGGGGCAGGCTTCTTAAACTCTCCACCTTGATATGCTCCTTCTCAACCTAAGTGGGTGGACCACCATGCTGGGGACCATGGTGGTCTAAGAATTTGCCCCAAGTTGTCCATCTCAAGCAAATATTTTCTAAGTCCTAAACATTAAAGTGAATATTAAAATTGTATTAATTTTTGAGAAAGTTTTAATCTACTTCCCACTCACCCCAAGTCTTCAAGTTATTTTAGTGGTTCAGGAGGATATCCTTTGTTTAGCTCGATTTTACCCTGCCCTCCCAGAATCATATACATACCCATTTTAGAAGTGTGGGAAAAGATGTGTCACATACGCATAAGAACCAAGCATTTTTTCCCACTCATTATGGGTTTTTCCCAAGATTGAAACATCCCACAAGTTTAAAAAATGGTTGAAATTGTCCCCAGGCATAATCATCAATAATAGCACTTGCCTTTAAAGAAAGCTAAGGTTTGGAAACACCATCACTGAAATTCAGTTCCTGAGTGTAGTAAGTCCCCACTGACTGCTGATGCTTAGTTGCAGGGACATTTTGGAATATCCAGTCTCCTGTCCACCTTGAATTTGCCCTAGGATGACCAGCGCATCCCCATTTTCCTAGGACTGTCCTGATTTTCTAAAGTCTAGCTTTGTGGGGCCCTACACCTCTGAGTACCTGGCAGACTGGGACAGTGATTACCCTCATTTGTCCAGAACTGGTAAACACTGCCAATAGTTTCCAGGGACTCTCTGGTTTAAGCTGCTGGTTTGAAGTAATGATGATTTTTTTGGTGAAGGATCAGTGGAACTAATAACATAGCAAGAACATGAGAAACCTCTGGGGCAAGCAAGTTGCTAGGAATTAGATGACCCTGCCTAGAGGACTGAGCTAACACAGCAGATATGTTAAGTGGTTTTAGTGCTGCATAGGCCTATCTGTCCTAAAGCAGTGGTTTCTAAGTGCAGCTGTGCTTTAAAATCACCTGCAGAGAGGGGTGCCTGGGTGGCTCAGTAGGTTGAGCTTCTGACTTTGGCTCAAGTTGTAATCTCACCATTCATGAGTTCATGACCCACATTGGGCTTAGTGCTGTCAGCACAGAGCCTGCTTCAGATCCTCTGTCCACGTCTCTCTCTGCTCCTCCCCTGCTCACACACTCTCTCTCAAAAATAAATAAACATTAAAAAAATAAAATCACTTCTAGAGATATTTTATTTTATTCCAGTATAACTGATGTACAGTGTTATATTAATTTCAAGTGTACAATACAGTGATTCAATCATTCTATACATTACTCAGTGCTTATCAAAATAAGTGTACTCTTAATCCCCTTCACCTATTTTATCCATCCCACCACTCACCTCCCATCTGGTAGCCATCAGTTCTCTATACTTAATAATCTGTTTTGCTTTATCTCTTTTTCCCTTTGTTCATTTGTTTAACTTATTAAATTCCACACGTGAGTGAAATCATATGGTATTTGTCTTTGACTTATTTCACTTAGCATTATACTCTCTAGATCCATCCATATGGTTGCAAATGTCAAGATTTCATTCTTTTTATGGTTGAATAATATTCCAATGTGTGTGTGTGTGTGTATGCCATTCTGACTGGTGTGAGGTGATATCTCATTGTGATTTTGATTTGTATTTCCCTGATGATGAGTGATGTTTCAAGTATCTATTGGCCATCTGGATGTTTTGTTTGGGGAAATGTCTGTTCATGTCTTCTGCCTATTTTTTAATTGGATTGTTTGGTTTTGGGGGTGTTGAGTTGTATCAGTTCTTTGTATATTTTGGATACTAGCCTTTATTGGATATACAATTTGCAAATATCTTTTCCCAGTAAGTTGTCTTTTAGTTTTATTGATTGTTTCCTTCACAGTGCAGAAGCTTTTAATTTTGATGAAGTCCCAATAGTTTATATTTGCTTTTGTTTCCCTTGACTCAGTAGACGTTTCTAGAAAGATGCTGTTATGGCGATGTCAGAGAAATTCCTGCCTGTGCCATCTTCTAGGATTTTTATGGCTTTAAGTTTCATGTTTAGATCTTTAATCCATTTTGGGTTTATTTTTGTGTGTAGTATAAGAAAGTGGTCTATTCTCATTTTTGCATGTAGCTGTCCAGTTTTCCCAACACCATGTTTTAAAAATACTGTCTTTTCCTCATTGTATATTCTTGCCTTCTTTGTCATAGATTAATTGGCAATATAAGTGTGAGTTTATTTCTGGATTCTCTACTGTGTTCCATTGATCTGTATTTCCATTTTTGTGCCAGTAAAATGATGTTTTGATTACTACAGTTTTGTAGTCCATCTTGAAATCTGGGATTGTGATACTTCCAGTTTTGTTCCTCTTTTTCAAGATTGCTTTAGATATTCTGGGTCTTTTGTAGTCCCATACAAATTTTAAAATTATTTGTTCTAGTTCTGTAAAAAATACTGTTGGTATTTTGATGGGGATTGCATTAAATCTGTAGACTGCTTTGGGTAGTATGGATATTTTAACAACATTTGCTCTTCCTGTCCATGAGCAAGGACTATCTTTCAATTTGTTTGGGTCATTTTCAGTTTCTTTCATCGCTATTTTATAGTTTTCAGAGTACAAGTCTTTCATTTCCTTGGTTAAGTTTATTCCTTAGTCTTTTTATTATTTTTGGGGCAATTATAAATGAGATTGTTTTTTAATTTCCCTTTCTGCTACTTCATTATTAGGATGTAGAAATGTAACAAATTTCTCTATACTCATTTATTTTTTTCTTATATATATATATATTTTTTCCCTTCATAGTTTATTGTCAATTTGGTTTCCGTATAACACCCAGTGCTCATCCCAACAAGTTCTCTCCTCTATGCCCATCATCCCCTTCCCCTGCCCCCCACCCCCATCAGCCCTCAGTTTTTTCTCAGCATTCCAGAGTCTCTCATGGTTTGCCACTCTNGTTAGTTTTATTGATTGTTTCCCCTGCCATGCAGAAGCTTTATATCTTGATGAGGTCTCAATAGTTCATTTTTGCACTTGATTCCCTTGCCTTTGGGGATGTGTCAAGTAAGAAATTGCTGTGGTTGAGGTCAAGGAGGTTGGTTGTTTCCTGCTTTCTCCTCTAGGGTTTTGATGGTTTCCTGTCTCACGTTCAGGTCGTTTATCCATTTTGAGTTTATTTTTGTGTCTGGTGTGAGAAAATGATCTAGTTTCATTATTCTGCATGTTGCTGTCCAGTTGTCTCAGCACCATCTGTTAAAGAGGCTGTCTTTTTTCCATTGGATACTCTTTCCCTCTTTGTCAAAGATTAGTTGGCCATACATTTGTGGGTCCAGTTCTGAGTTCTCTATTCTATTCTATTGGTCTGTGTGTCTGTTTTTGGGCCATCTATATTGATTTAGTATCCTGTGACCTTAATGAATTCATTTATCCATTCTAGTAGCTTTTTGGTGAAGTCTTTGGGGTTTTCTATCTATGGTATCATGTTATCTACAAATAGTGAAAGTTTTACTTCTTCCTTACCAAATTTAAATGTGTTTTATTTTTTTTTCTTGTCTGATTGCTGTGGCTAAGACTTCCAGTACTATGATGAATAAAAGAAGTGAAAGTGTATATCCTTGTCTTGTTCTGATTATAGAAGAAAAGCTTTCAGTTTTTTACCATTGAGTATGATTTTAGCTATGGGTTTTACAGAGAATTTTCTTTTTTTGAATCTGTATCACATTTTATTTTTTTATTTTTTATTTTTTATTTTTTTACAAATAGTTTATTGTCAAATTAGTTTCCACNGGTAAAACCACTTTCTATATCCATTTTGAGAAACTTCTTAATTTTTGTATAAAAGAATGAAATTCAAAATGTAAGAAAGCTCCTGTCCTTAACCATTACTGTTTTCACATAGAAATTTTATCAGAAGATAAAATTTCCTCACTTCCTCTATGAAGGCTTTTCCTTAGCTTATATTCAAGTGTATTTTTAGATGAAATTTTAGCCCCCTGTATCCCCTCCATTCTAAGGCTTATCATGTCAATACTTTCAATTATTTGTTCATATCCTTCCAGACTTTAATCTCTGGTGATTATATCTCTAACTACTGAACACAATGCATTGCCCAAAGTAAATGTGCACAAATATTTATTGAATGAGTGATTGGATATAACCCTTTTTTTGAATTATGTCACCTGTTGAATTATGTGGCTCCACCTGTCCTGTGTCTTATTCTGTGCCTGCCCCATCCCCCTTTTCCCTGAACTCCTAGCAAAACCCAGATACCCTCTGTTGACTTTATAAAATGGATCACACACTTACCTGTGGGCCATGTGCTTTACAAAGTAGCTTTTTGCTGCCCTGACATGTTTTTAATCAGCTCCTTATGCAGCCAATCAGACATCTTCTTGCTCAGTCTAGTACAGTTTCAGTTCTGCAGGGACATCTTTGTTCTTGACTTCCATATACCTCCCTTAGCACAGAGAGGAACATGTAGGATGGAATAGAAGAATGTGTCCCCTCTGTGTCTGTTTTTATACCCTAATCTCATATTTCTTCTTCTTCATCATCAGGACTAAATAAATTGAACAATTTTATTTAGTCTCTTCCTCTTCTTTCCCCCTTTTCTTTTTTTCTAGAATCCTCTTCAAAGTATTTTTCCCTCTGAGTCCTTTCACATATATTTTGAATACGGTGGTCTGGTTGGCATCACTGCAGCACCCTAAGAATTTAACTACTTTCTTCTGATAAAATTTCTATGTGAAAACTAATGGTCAAGGACAGGAGCTTTCTTAAATTTTTTCATTCTTTTATACAAAAATTAAGAAGTTTCTCAAAATGGAGATAGAAAGTGGTTTTATCCCCAAAATGTAGGATCTTATTTACATAGATTGAATCATAAATTTAAAGTAGTTAAAAAATTTATTGTGATTACATAGATATTTCATTAACCCATTGATTAAACAGACACTCCAATAATAATGATTGATTTACTAAATTAAATTACTTTAAATAGCAGTAATTTAAAGGTAACACTTGCTTGTATTCCTTCCCGGATTATTATTATAGAAATTAAAAAGCTTTTAGTAAGTTCATGATGAATGGAGTGGTTTTAAATATATAATTCACAGTGTTATACTACCATAGCCTCTTTTTCTTTGGTAATTAGTGCCTAGGGTAATTAAACTAAGAATGAAATGTGTGGTATATGTAGCATATCACAATTAATACAATTCAAGCATAAGTACATTTTTATGGAGAGAAGAAAAAGGTGTTTCATACCGGCTGGAACAAAAGAAACTGTTTTCTTTTAAGAGAATTATGATTTGTTCCAGAAGACAGATATTAACAATATTTACATATTTCTAAACCACATAGCTTCAACTTTTAAACTGAAATAGCTACCTATTTACATTTCTAAAAACTCCTTATTTACATTATCTGCCTGAAAACCAATAACCAATGACAGTCTTTGGGCTCCTTCAGTCCAGGGTCACCATTTACAGATATGGAGTTATGCCTTCTATAAGGGTACCTGGCAGAAGGCATAGACAGAGGTCGACATAACAGCACTCTCTTTCCTTGCTAGGTAAGCTGCACACTGACTCAGGGCTGTATGTCCTGGAAGGAGTGGGCACCTTTTTCTAAACTGCATAGAGATGCTGTACAGGACAGCCTGATACTGCATCTAGGTTTATGTCCTTTCACTCCGAATGAAAACACATTGCCTTTCCATTAAATTATTTTCTAACTTTAACTTTCTTGTGAATTCTGAACTACTAGTTTCTTCAAAATTAATATTTTCCATTTTTGTCTTGAAATGAGCACATGTAAATGTGGCAGAGACAACTTGGGGAAAATCTGCAAATTCCAGTCTATTGACGTTTCTGTAATAAATTAGTCTTTAGCCATCTGGAATTAGATTAATTTGGAGACGACGAAAAGGCAATAAAAGTGAGAAACCTCAAGAAAGACAAACTTCATAATGGTCCTGTCCCAGGGCTAACTAGTTAGCTCCTTTGTCTAGAATACTATGATAATGAGCCAGGTTTATAATTTCAAACCCATAGTTAGTTTAACACAGGGGAAATCTCTATTCTATTGCCACAGGCTGAAACTCTCGCCAACTAGTTTGTTCTCTGGTAGAAGTTGTCATGTAGTCAGGATACTTCATACCCATCGCCATTACTGGAAAAACAAGTATATGACCAGATGAGAGTCCATTTAGCAAATGTTAGCTCCATTATAACTAGAAAATTCATCGCTACTAACCAGTGGAAAATACATCCAGATTGCATTATGTGATGAGTTCCATAGTCAATATGATATAAAACCTATAATCATGTAGTTTTATCAAGAGCTTAACAAAGTGCTGACATTTTGTTGAGAAACCAAAGAACAACCTTGACCCTACCAATCTGACTCATGTGATTGGCTGTCTGGATGTTAGAGGAGTTAAATTTCACCTTTGGTGGTGAATACATTAGAGTGAAAGACCAGCCCAGCACCAAGTGAGTTCCGAACCATGTGTTTCTATGCAAAATGAATCACTTTGTGGGTAACAGGACATCACTAATAAAGGCTGTTTTTGTTAATTACCCACAGAGTTATAAGTAGAATGGGGAGATCAGGGTGCTATTTCAAACCAGATTTGAATTCTTCATTGAGAGCATACATAGAAAACTAATAAATTTCAAATTGTCCTTGACCTCATGTGCACTGCAATGGCATTAGTATCCCAAGTACTCTTGATTCAAAAGCACTCAGAATCTTTTCTACTTAGATAAAGCAATTTTTATGTAGTTAATATTAGCACAAACCCTTTTTCTGCTTGCCTGCTTCCTAGCAACCTGAAGCAGACTATCTGCTTGCCAATCTGCTTTTGATAAAAAAAAAAAAAATAAGAACAAAAATACCCAGTGAATTTGCCAATAGCCCTGAAGAGATGGGGATGTGTTCAATAAGCTTTGTGTTGATTTTGTGAGTCTGGCATGTGATTTATGTTGTCGACTGTCTGACCTTGCTACACTCTACCACAGGCCAGGGAAGATGTGATCCATATGCTGAAGACAGAGAAAACCAAGCCTGAGGTTCTGGAGGCTCATTACGGGTCTGCAGAGCCAGAGAAAGTGCTCCGAGTCCTGCACCGAGACGCCATCCTAGCCCAGGAGAAATCTATAGGAGAAGATGTCTATGAGAAACCGATTTCAGAGGTAAAAATACAACATCAACAAGTCCCCCTATAGAACGATACCGCAGAGTGGTAGCTTCACATTCTTCCATTTTACAAACTCTAACATTTTCTTTCAAAGGTGAAATTTTTATGACACACTAATATTGAAGTAAAGTGTAATTACATAATTCATGAATTATAGTGGATACATTTTAATGATAAGAATTTTGGAAGCATTTCCTTAAATATACCTAAAGCCTAAAATATATTTCTCATGTGATTATGCTAGTTATAGGCTCTTGCCGTCTGTTATTCTTTCATTGCTTTAAGAGGTGATGTGTGTAAAAATTTGAAGTGCTTATCAGTTTTGGCATAGAGTTGTGAAGATCATTATCAAATTGGTAAAAGAAAATTAAATTGATTCTTGATATTATGTTGATGAATATTTTATTATTGATATTTATAAAGGTACTGTGTCTTAGTAGCTTATAGACTGTCATAATTAAAATGGTCTCATGTGAATTGAGGCATACAATGGTTGAGGCAAAATCCCAATGGAATGCTTAGAGTAATTCTTTTTTTTATTAAAAGAATTTTTAATCTTTATTTATTTTTGAGAGAGAGAGAGAGAGAAAGACAGAGTGTGAGCAGGGGAGGGGTAGCAAGACAGGGAGACACAGAATCTGAAACAAGGCTCCAAGCTCTGAGCTGTTAGCACAGAGCCTGACGCAGGACTCAAACTCACAGACCATGAGATCTTGATCCGAGCTGAAATTGGATGCTTAACCAACTGAGCCACCTATGCAAAATGGTTAGGGTAATTCTTTAATATGAAAGGAAACCTAAGAGGGCTACATTTAATCATTTTTGTATAAGATTGTGTTAGGAACTATTTACTATTGTTAATGTCCCACAATACTACATGTTAACAGTATTCCCACATTGTAGTAGAAGTTTGAGGCTGAATTAGGGAAATGGAGGCTAGATCTAGCCACATTAACTCTTCAGAATTCATGTAAAAAAATCATAGTTGTGAAATTACATCATAAATGAAAAAAGAACACAGAAATTAAAAGTCTAAAGCAATTGATTACAATTTAACTTTTATCTTACATCAAGGATTTGTAGCAGCTCAGTTTGACAGGTCTCAGATGCGATCTGCTTTAGACAATATTCACAACAGATTGATGGTCCCATAATTACTTAATTTCTGCAACAAGGATAAGATGGAGTTCTTTTTTCATCTTTGCCTAAAATGTTAAGAGATGATTTATGATGGGAAGCAGTCAACTGGCTGAATCCACTTTCATGTGTGAGAGCCATGGTTACTAGCTGCATATGGCTTTGGGTGGGTCACTTCAGCTCTCTAAGATTATTTCATTATCTGTCAGGTGGTATCAACAAGAGTGCATATCTCATAGAATTGTTGTGTGGATTACGTGAAGCAATGCCTATAAAACTTTTAACACAGTGTCTGGTATATACCAGGTACTCAACAAATACTAGCCATTAACATTTGCTGGGATTTGAGCATATTTGCTCACACCTTGGAGGTGTTTGAGGAATAAACACATAATTAAGTCAAAATATTCATTAAATATTATTATTATGATAATCACCTGGATTGGAGAAGTCAGTTTGGATAAATTATATCATTTAGGTTTTCTAATTCTTTTCTCTCAAGTTAGAGCTTCAGATCGCACATCAAAGCAGAGATAGTCACATACAAATCACATACACTTACCCAAATTCACTGCTTCTAATCCACTGAGTTCTATGGAAAATACACAAAGAGAGGAATTTCTGACCTACCTTCAGAAAGTAGGCCTAACCCAAATGTTCCTATCTTATGGTCAGAGTTGCAGAGAACATACCCACCCTGTGGATGGTCCTTTAAAATTTAGTTGGGCATGCTTTTTGGCTCTTTCTCCCCTGACAATAGAAACAACCTGAAGAGTTATTCCTCCCTTGGAGAAGAGTGAGTAAGGAGATAGAGAGGAAGACAGAAGCTACTTTTCCCAATGTTGACAAAATGGTGAAGTCCTGCTTTACAGGAAAAATAGAAAGCTAGAATGAGAAAAGATTTATCTTGTAGCATCTACACATTCTGGGTCTCTTAACCCTTTGGACTTAACAACCAAGTTGTCATTACCCAGGAGCAGAAGTCCTTCTTCCAACTTCATGAGGCAAGGATCCCAGTACAATCACTGTCCCATTAGCCTTCTAGGAGTATGAGCAGATAGTCTAGCTTTTCTTCTTAGAAGCTATCCTGCACCTTGAGCCAAAAACCCACTGCTCATTTTTATTTCCGTACCAAATTAGGCCCAGCTAGCTTATCCAATGGAACTCACCAGAGGTTAAGCAAGGAACCCCATGTGGTGGATCCCTCTCATTTGCCACATATCTGGGGAGAAATTAAGCAGCAAATATTAAATCCCCTTGAGCTTCTTTGTGAATTAAAGCCCAGGATATCAAAGTTCATAATTCTTAGGCCAAATTCCAAAGAAATCAAGGTTTCAGTTTCCTTCCCAAATTCTTATTCTGCTTAGCCTGAGGGGTCTTAATCTTATGCATTTTCAAAGTTTAATTAACATACCCTAAAGTCCCCCTACTTCCCCTTTTATCGAAGAGTCCAAAGAATTATTAGGACACATGCAATTATCATAATACCAACCTCACACTCATAAATTTTAAAAATACAAGAAAATCCTTCAGTTCCATGGTCAGTTTATCTCAAGGAAAATGACTCAGCATAATGCAGGCCTATGTTACTCTCAGAAAGACCAAAGTAGAGACTTAAGGGATATCTTAGGGAAGGAAGGTAGGTAGAGAAAATCATTAATTACAACAGGATTCTGGTCAGTCTGGGGCAGTTGTCCACATCAGACAGAGCCTGTTACCATCAAAAGTTAATAATAATAGAAACAGTGAACCCAAGGTTGGGTGAAAGAATCTGCATGCACTATCCTTGCCTTCAGTGAGAGGCATTTAAAACACACCTGTCTTTTTCAAAAGGTTTAGGGATTTGCAGTGGTGACCTTCTCTGCCTAGGTCTACTTTTAGGTTCTCTACTTTTCCACTTGCATGTTTAAAACCTCTTTAATCATTTTCTTTTTTTCTTCAGTAAGAAGACTCAAGTGAGGTTTTGTTTTGTCTTTGTTTTTTAAATGTTTATTTATTTATTTATTTATTTATTTAGAGAAGGAGTGAGGGAAGGGCAGAGAGGGAAAGGAGAGAGAGAATCACAAGCAGGCTTAATGCTGTCGGCGCAGAACCTGACATGGGGCTCAAATCACAAACTGTGAGATCATGACCTGAGCCAAAATGAAGAGTCAGATACTCTACCAACTTTGTTTTTGTTTTTTAACATTTTGATTAGTTTCTTCAAGTAATCCCTTCTTTTTCTCACTATTTTATGGATCTTATAGTGGTTTTTATTTGTTTGCTTCTTTTTCCCTATGCTTTCTGACCCAAACATTAGTTTTCCTAATATTACCTTCTGTATTATGTACTAGATGTAAAATAAAGGCGTTATGAGCCTGCCAAGAAGATAAGACAAATCTTAGCTACATTTATGTCCTTGATTTGGATGATCCTCACTGAAGGATGAGTCTTTCCTCATCTGACTACATTCCAAGTTTGGACTGTGTATGCTACTGTCCTGCCTGAATCCCCCTTTATTTGTCTCATCTTTCTTCCAAACTCTACATCTCTATGTTTCTTGATCGTGTTCGCTCAGGGCCCATCTATATTAGTGGACACCTTGAAACTCACCAAATAATGCTTAAAATGTTCTACCTTGATCTTCTCAGAATTTAATTCTTAAGTCTGCCTATATTTTATGCATCTACTTTGAATAGCTGTGTCAGCCTTCAAGAGAATGGCTCCCAACTGATCTCATGAAGAACTATCTGCAATTCATAGAATGCTTCTTAAACATTTCCTGGATCCCAGTACCTTTTCTATGGGGGGAATCACATTGCTCTGTTTCTCTCTGCTCTCCTATCTCTACCTCCTCTGGTCACTCATTCTTATCCAATAATGACTAAAATATCTCCCTTCTTTATAGCCCTATCTTTAAGAGCACTTATCCATTTCTCTTTTGTGTAAGTCCAGTTTGACCTTAAGACTTTATGTTTCCTCTTTAGTAGATTTCTCTCTTCCTAAATTCCTCAATACATCTCTGGTTAGTATTATCTGCAGATAACAGAGCTAAAATCACTTCCTGAACTGTGATTCTTATGTCTAAAACATGCTGAAATTTCTCTCCATCTCAAGTCCTCAAAGTTCTTCTCCATCAACTTGATTTAGTGGAATAAGACTTCCAGGTATACTCTCCCTAGTAAATTTTGGCCTTTGGTGCTATTATGATCTCATTTAATTTTCCTTCCACCTGTCCAAGTGGGAGCTATATTTCTAAAGTAATAGGCTCCCATTTCACTTTCACTGTTCATTAATAAAAGTAAACATTCTTCTGTGGTTGAGCCACAGTTTGAATCCTGAAAACCAAAAGTTATGGACACACACAGTGTACATGATTAACGAATCTACAGAGTCATAGTTATGAGAGGCGGTCTTCCAAACTTCTAGACAAGCCACATATACCCAAGAGGTTAGGCCACCTCAGTTATCTCCTTGGAGCTATGTAATCCCAAACAAAATAACAAGACACAGGGTCTTGTACAGCTGATCTCTTACTACCTATGTTGGTTCTTACACCTGGAATTTAAAATTGAAAGCTAGATCCTCACATATAAATTCCTAAAGAGGAATTTGCTACCTTCACAGTTTAAAGTCTGGGTCTGCAGTTCTGTGTGAAAATCAGCATATACTCCAGTGTCTTGGTATCCTTTCAATACATTAAGAGACAAAAAGACTGGGGTGCCTGGGTGGCTCAGTCGGTTAAGCCTCCAACTTAGGCTCAGGTCATGATCTTGCGGTTCATGAGTTTGAGCCCCACATTGGGCTCTGTGCTGACAGCTCAGAGCCTGGAGCCTCCTTCAGATTCTGCATCTGCCCCTCCCACATTCATGCTTTTTCTTTCTTTGTCTCTCAATAATAAATTAAAATGTTAAAAAAAAAAGAGAGAGAGAGAGAAAGACTATCTTCATGATTATGTAATCAGTGCCAAGGTCAAGCTCTGCTAGTTGTAGGTTAGGGGAACATTGCCCACTGAGACCCCAGAAACTACTCTAGTGAGCTAACCCCAGGATTGTAGCTGCTGAGAGCAACCAATCTCAAAGGCCCACATGGGCAGAACATATTAAAGCTAAGGCCTACCTCCTACCTAGGCTGCCTCAGAACACTTAATATCAAAATACGCTGTTTTTCTCCAGATGCCCTTACAATGTGTATCTTTCTAAATAGCTTAGCTATCCAATTAATAATGTCCCCATCTTCTCCTCTGGAGTTCCTTGAAGGCATTGAGGGATAACTGCAGGAGTTGGAAAGATGAGTTCAAGCTTGTAATCTTATTGGTCTGAATAGACCAATGAACAAACACCACTGGGCTTTCTATTACTTTCTCTCCTAGACTTTGGAGAAACCACTCAAAGGAGATTTGGGGCCTTCAAAACATAATGTACCATTTTATGGCAGGCAGTGTAAAAAAATAAGAAATAAAAAGGCTGAATGCTTATGCCTAGTTCTCTATCCCAAATACAAGTTTCAAATAACTCACCCCTCCTTTCTTAGGGGAGTGGGGGCAAGTACGAAGAAACAGGCAGAAGTTGCTCTTCCAAAAAGGAGAGTCCTACTTCCTTCTACTTTCAAAAGGAAGGAGAGTCCTACTTCATGATAAAGTAGAAAGGATCCAAAAAGGGGAAGAGTTGCTCTTTCTACATTGATGACGATGATGATGATATTTTAGAAATGTTTGACACATTCTATAATATATTATGAAAATCACAATGTAGAAAGATAGGAGAGTTCTTGGGGGAGAATATTTTATAGTTGGGAGATATTCCAATAAAGGAACTCTCTTGTATAAAATTACAGAAATCTATCAGAACACACAAAAGTACCATTTGTTAATTCCTGATGGTATCAAATATTATCAGCCACCAGTTAACCTGGGCTTCTCTACCAGTCTGTCTGATCACCTGCTGTTAGGCAAAGGGATGGAGATCTAGTCAGAAATACTGAGGATTATGGAGTCAGTATCTCTTTTACCTGGGGCCCCAGAAATGACCCATTCACAATGGAGATATTGTGCTACTGTAGAGGGAACCTTAGACCCTCTGTATGACTAAGGGGCAAACAGGGAGAGCCCAGGGGAAGAACTCAGATGCTGACACCCCATGGAATGACTCCATTAGGTTTCAGAGAGTAGGTAGTGGATTGAGAATGGATTTTAAATATGTCTGTTTCAACAAAAGCAGTGATTCTCAGCTTGGAGTGAGTGGTGGTACATTTGGCAATTTCTAAGAATAGGTTCGTCACAACTAGAGGTAGTACTACTGGCATCTAGGAGGCAGAGGCCAAGGATGCTGCTATACATTCTCCAGTCCACAAAACAGCCTCCCAAAATAAAAAATTATTTGGCCTAAACTGTCAGTAGTGCTGAAATTGGAAACCCTGAACTGCAGTTTGAAGAGAACAGGATAGGGAACTGTCAATATTATAAGATTTGGTCCAATTTAACAAACATTTCCTGAACACTTACTTTGTCCCATGCACTGTGCTTGACACTAGGGACTAAAACCATAATCAAGGCACCCCTTAAAGATCTTTAACCTGGGTGACTCAGTCAGTTAAGCATCTGACTCTGGATCTGGGCCCAGGTCATGATCTATCAGAGGTTCATAAGATCCAGCCCTAGGTCAGGCTCTGTGCTGATAGCTTGGAGCCTGCTTGGGATTCTGTCTCTCCCTCTGTCTACCCCTCTCCTGCTCGTGCATGTGCACATGTTCTCTCTCTCTCTCTCTCAAAATAAATAAACAAACTTAAAAAAAATAAAAAACAATACCTCCGTCAGAGAAATGGGCACAAAAAGTCCTGTAATAATATTTGATGACATCTCTTTTAGTCTGAGGTGTGTTCTCTCTACAAGTTCTGAAATTATCCCTATATTTAGCATATCTTGAAGAGAGCAGACTGTGGATCTTTCCTATACGTTTCCTAGAAATGCATGTAACTGCAAGTCTTAAAAAAAAGATTGTGATGATGGTAATTACTTCCCAGGGGAGAAGTTTGGCATATGTACATGCTGAGCTCTTAATTTTTCTGACATCAGGAGGGCTGTTATCTTCTTCCTCTCTAGGTATAGGGCTTTGTGTCATCTCACTAAAATAGTGAAAGAGTTTGTTCTCTTGAAAGTTTAGGGACCATACACCTGTTCCCAGAAAAAGGCTCAGAAGGCTAGAAGTTACCGCAGCCTTATTATGGCTAGTTTACAAAGCCAGTTGGCCTAGACAAAACGATGGAATGGGGAAAATGGCAGAGAACACCAGACTCAATGTTCTCTCTTTCAGATGATAAATCAGTAAACCAATATACTATTTTGAGTCACATGCAAATCAAATAAAATATTAAACTCTTTCCCATGTTTGTTTACTCAGCTGGACAGACTTGAGGAAAAACAGAAAGAAACCTACCGGCGCATGCTAGAGCAGCTGCTGCTGGCAGAGAAGTGTCACAGGCGCACCGTGTACGAGTTAGAGAGTGAGAAGCACAAACACACCGACTACATGAACAAGAGCGACGACTTCACCAACCTGCTGGAGCAGGAGCGGGAGAGGTAATGAGCGCCTCACTGAGATGGCCCAGTCCTTCCATCTCAGTGCCTCCTGTCTGGGGTCATGCTCCAATCCAGTGACACCACAGACAGGAGCCCGGTGGTTCTAACTCTGATTTCTGAGTGGTTGGTGACCTGAATGAGTCCGATTTTTACCTGGAATTGTTCATGTGAATAGATTTGGGGATGCACAGAGGTGGGGCACCAGAATCCCGCTAGCATGTTGAAAGCCATAAAAGCATCAAGCTGGAAACAAACCCCAGGGAGCGTATATTTGATCAGTGAAGCCACCTACATCTGAAAAGCCTCTCTCCTGATTTCCTTCTATAGGAAATAATCTTTTTTTGTTTCCTTTGAGGTTGAAACCTACTTATTCAGGAAGACAAATTATGAAGCTTAGCAACTTAAAGCTGAATCCTATTCATTCTTAATACCACTATAGAAAGTCTTAATATTTGGTTGTGTATAAAGTACTTAATGGCTAGAGCTACCTGCTTTCTAAGGTTTGTGTAACTCTTAAAACTCAGTACATAAAAAAAAAAAAAGAACAAAAACAAAACAAAACAGTAACTCTGCATGTGGAGCATGGGTATCTGTCCTGGCAGGTAGTTTTCTCAGACCAGAGATCACCACATTTGAAGTAGAGACTCCAAATTGAAAAGCTTTGTAATTAACTCTTCTATACTCTCCAGTTTTTTCAGCATCTTCTTTTTAGCTTATTCTCTCCTGTTTCTTTCCTCGGCTGAATGGTTATGTCTGTGAATTCCACACTCTTTGAAACCAGTGACATCCAAGCCTGACGCTTTGAGTTACCAAGCGTGTCTGCTTCTGTGTTTAGGACTTGCAAATTAAGAGCCACTTGGGAACAGCTTTACTAATCCCAGCTTTATTATATACTTAAGTTACAAGAAAGAGATCTGGTTTTCCTAGATTGGTTTGCTTATAAGAAAAAGCTGTCACAGTAAGAGCAAATAAAAGCATGAAACAGTTTTTGTTAAATTTCTAAAAATCATTGGTAATTTTTACTTCTTACTGGACTTGGCACATCCCTTGGGGAAGGAGAAATGGAAGAGAGAACAATGGCTGGAGTATTACGTACTATATTCTCAGTTTACGGTTTCTTTAAGCCTGTCTTCTGCTCCTGGAAGCTACAGTTTATCAGCTTCATGTTTGAACAAACAGATGGTATCATCTGACTTTTTTTTGGATAACCACGTGGTGAGAATAAACTCCACTTCCTGTCTCTGTGAACTTCCCAGCCTCAAGCACAGATCTTGCAAAGTTCTAAAGGCAGTGTAAATTGGGACTCTCTGCAACAGCTGTCTGGTTAGGTGCTCTGTGTTGGAAGGTGGTCAGGTCAAGGAGTAGCAACTTGTTTGATAGTGACTTCTTAAAAGATCTGAAACCAAATAATTTTAAAAAACATCTGTGCGAATGAATTGTTTTCTGATCACACTGTAAATTACGTGATTTAGAACCAGACCCACCAGTCTTTTCTACAATTTCCCACGTAAGCTAATTGCCTGAAGTGGCACCATTTCACTTACAGAGTTGGTTTAAATGAAGCATATGCATGGAGAGACTGTACTTATCCCGGCTGTGTCTTTGTCTTTCTTTTTGTCTTCCTAGTTTTTGTGTTCTGTGAGAGGAATTCAAATAATAACCTTTGAAGAGCTTTATAGTTCACAAAGTACTTTTGTATTTATTATACAATAAGCCTATCCCAGATGTGTTTATTTACTAACTTGTTGATCAACTCTAGAGGAACAATTCCAATCCTCTGTACCCTTCTGGAGATGATTTTACTAAAACAACTACAGCAACCATTTCTCCTGAGCAAAGTGCTGTGTAGAAGTTTTCAAAAATCAAAGTGAAAATTAAAAAAAAACAACAACCTTAAGATGCTTTTGATACTTTGATCAGAGTTACTGGGATATGTCCGCAAACTTCACTAAGAGACCTTTGATGCTCACTTACCTATCAAACAGCCTTAACGTTCTGAAATAGTTATTGTTGACTTAAAGGGTTATACTTTAGTGCTTTATATTTTTTACTGTCAGTGTTTTTCCTTGGATCAATCCCCTGACTGCCCAGGAGTGCACGCCCCACCAGACACCCGTTATGCTGAATTAAACATCCCCACTAGGACCCTGATAACTTAAGCTGGCGTCCCTGAGTGTCTCTGCGATCTGAGGAGTCCACCGTGAGTGGCTTGCCGAGTTCTCGGGGCAGTGAAGCCTATAGGATTTTCTCAAAGGTCAGGCCGGGGGTTCCTGCTGCCCTTTCGAAACTGCCCTGCGAAATCTGCTTTGGGTTAAATCCTCTTTTTGAAGTAAGCGGTCATAATTAGATGTACTGATGGGGGCTGGCAGTTTGCTGACCCCGAGGCTTTCTTTCCCGTGGCCAAGTCGCCCGGGAGCCCCTCCCCACCAGGTCCCGGGATGGCGGCCTGTCCCTCCGGCCTCGGCCAGGGCTTTGGGAGCGCTAGCGGCGGCTGCAGGGGCGCCACGCGGCCGCAGCACCTGCAGGGGAAGCTGGGCGGCAGCTAATAAAGAACCCGCATTGCTGAGCACAAGTGGGAGTCCTCCTGTAAAATGTTCCAAGTCCTTTGTTTCCTTCTTTGTTTTGCATTCCCTTCCCCTTCTCCGGAAAAGTCCCTTTTGTCAGAAAAGAAAAAAAAAGTCAAGAACTTTACTATTTCCCTTTGTTTCTACAGTGAGCAAGAAAAAAGGAAGGAAGAAAGTGAGATAAGCCTAAATGGTTTGCCTGTATAATCTTACCCAGCTTTTCCCAGTGAGTGTGCAACTCTGCAGGAGGTCTCCGCCCCAGACAGTTTTTCCTTTGGTGGTGTGGGGGTGGGGGTTGATGGGAGGGGAGGGGGGGGAGCTAGGGGAC
>NW_027527569.1:2566033-2716620 GCF_008692635.1 Crocuta crocuta
ACTCCCCGGGGTAACATCTAGGCTTGGTTCTCTGTAATTATCCTGCTAGAGTTTTTCATTTCCTGTGGGAGAATGGTTAAAGATAACAAAAAAGGAACCAGGGATACAGGATCAGTAGCAGGTGTTGATAAGCATCCAAATTGCGACTTTGGATGAGACCAGGAATCCCAGGCTCCCAGGCTCTGAGCACTGCCCGGGACTTAATGAGATCAGCCCTTTTGAGTCCTTCATTCTATGGATAGAGAAATTGAGTCCCAGAAAAATTACGTAGCTCGACTCAGATCACAGTGTACCGTGGTCTAGCACTTTTGTGCAAATGAGCCCCTTGTGCAAAATGGCTTGTTTTTTGTTTTCTCTCTTTGTGTGTGGGCTCCCCACCTCCATGCTTTCATGACCAAACTATGACGTAAACTCTTACAAGGCAGAATTGGTGGTTATTGGGAGGATATAAACAGAGACATTCAGACCAGTGGTCTCTAGACTGTCAAGATAGGAGAAACTTTGAGACAGCATCTGTGGAAGGAGCAGCCAGGGGACTTGTTGGAGCTGGGTTTGAGTACCATACACGGGGCTCTTGAGTAGCGTACACTTGGTTGGATTCTGTTTGGGGCCAACAGAAGGGAGGACCCATTGGAGGCTGATGATGGTTATGAGGAGGTTAATAAAGCCCCCCCGCCGCCACTCCAAGCCACCACCTTGTTATTGCCACTGACCTAGACCCTGCAAGTGTAAAAATAACAGAAGCAGAAATTATTTTTAACTTTTCAGGAGTTATTAAATTCATCTTATATAAAAATTCCACAAATTAAGTACCTAAAATGGGCAACATCTTTTTCTGGGCTTCCTTCATTCTAAGTCAGCAGACTGTGATCATAATTTATTACCATCAATTACTTCATATTTATTTTTATGAATAGTCATATTCCCAAATTAAAAGGATGAAATAGCATGAAAAACTTAACTAGCATTGTCAGTAATAAAGATGAGAATATCCTTCATTGCATTAGTTAAGATTGGGTAAAGAAAACTCCCTTTCTAAATGCTATATTGTTTGGTCCATATTTTAAGCAGGCTTGACCTTTAAAGGCTTAATTCTGAGCACATGAGATCACCTTTAGAGTTTATACTTTATTCCCTGTCTGAACTGCAAGACTTGTGATTTTAATCTTAAGCTTCACTAGAACTGCTTCAAGAATGTCAAAATAGAGAGAACATAGTTACATCAAAAAGTGGTCTGGAATTTAAAGAAATATTTAAGGGGTACGTGTGTGTGTGTGTGTGTGTGTGTGTGTGTGTGTGTAAATGATGTGGGAGAGTGCTGTCTAAATCTATAACTGTAGTTTTACATTTTAAAGCTTTTGGATTCTATAGGCTCAGCTGTGACTACATAAATAATTACATCATCATATAATATTGCAGCAAGCTTTCCAAGTATAAGTTGTTTTTTTTAGGGTTTTATTAGGGTTTTTTTTTTAGTACAAATCAGCATCTCAAGAGAAATCTCTTAACTTATGAAGCAGAGAATGCAGGAGCAGGGGCTTGAAGGAAGAGAACTTTCAAGCCCCATTTTGTCACCATAAAGGAGAAGGGCTTTGCCTGGTGGCTTGTGGGCCAGGCTGCACTAATACACTTGCCTAAGTTGGGAAATGATCAATCAGAGTAAGTTTTTGGAAAGTTTCTCTAGTGGCCTGGAATCCTTGGAAATATTCTTCTTCCACTTTATAGAAGAAGATTCACACTTGGTTCCCTGGCATAATATCCATTAAGTTTTTTTTTAGATTTAGATGTCTTATCTCTAAAATATGGCAACAAAATTGATTTTCCTTACTGGTAACTTGGCAAGTCATAATAAAGCAGTTTGTAAGAAAAGATGGCAATAATGTATAAAACGATCAAGACTTATCAAGCAGAAAGTAATCAATAGATGGAATAAATTAGCCAAAAAATAGCTGAGCCCTCTTCTCTGTGCTTAGCACTCTGCTAGAGGCTGTTCAATAGCAGAGTTAGTTTTTATTAACTTCCCCAATATGCTGGACACATATACATCCTGTTTAATACTTAAAAAAAAAAAACCTATCTGATGCATAATTACTGTCCCTATTTGGTACGTGGGTAAGCAGACAGCTTAAACTCCTTAGGTGCCTTAGGTTACTACCAACAGTTAATTGGAAGAATTAATGTTTGAACTTAGTTTACAGTAAAAAGTAATAATCTTTTCTACTTTCAAGTTCTTACCTTTTGATTAAAGTGAATGCTTTATTTCCCCAATGCACAGGGGATGAAAAGACGCTTTGGAAAGTTGGCCAGTGACTGTGTGGACTGCACATCCATTTTAATGTTGCAGATTCAGAATTTGAGTACCAGACCTTAACTTGGTCATGAGATATGCCACCTACTATCAGTATCCTACTGGCAAAGAAAATTGCTGGGAATGAACAGTTTTTAAGAAAGGAGAGGAATTAGAATTTAGAGACTCCATCACAGAAGGAATATGTTTTACAGTTGACTTTCTGAAAGAATGCCAGGATCAAACTCCTCCTTCTAGTTCCTCTTACACTGGCAATATACAAGTCCCACTTCCCACTGGAAAATGTGATTGAAATGAAAAGGGCTGAGGTGATGTAGTGTTACTCCTAGCTCACAGCTGGGTATTTGTATTGGAGGATGGGATAATTCGGCATGGTATAAAGGAAGTGTTGTTACATCTTAAAGGGACTACAAAATTGGTGACTCAGTTTCCTAGGGTTGGAAGTTTGGAGATAGAAGAAAAGTTAACCCTCTTAATAGAGCCAAGATAGTAATATATGTACTTTCAGCCCTCTAGAAGTAGGGGCAGGTCACTCATCCTGAAGTAGGCACTCCCTGCATTAAACATGACTGGGCCCATTAAAAATGCCCTTGCGGTTCATTTTACCCGATCCCTCTGTACAGAAATGCAGAGTCTTCAGTGGATATGATCTTCCCAAACTTCATAGCACCCTCATTCTCAAGGTCACTCAGTTAGCAGCCTCTGATCTAAGACTCTTCTAAGTCGTAGTAATATAACTAACAGACAAGCTTAGGAAAATAGGTTACCTGATCAACAAAATTTTCTGATTAATCAAAGGTTATGATATAAATTAACTTACTTTTAGTGTTATGGAAAATATGTCTCAAATGCGTTTTAATTTCCTATAAAACTTTTAAGTATAGCACAAAATCATATTTGATGACTCAGGATCTTGTAGTGCTGCTGTGTGGGTGGCTTTACAACCTCAGAGCCCATTACCTTAGATTCAAATCTGAATGTTAATTCCTGTTGCATTTTACTATAGATAAGGATGATGAAGATATTTTCCAGATTTTAAGGCTTAACCTGGCTTGCTGAGAGTTTTAGTTAATTAGATTCAATGTATTTGGACTTTTACAACAACAAGAACAAAACTTGAACCAAGAAGGACTCTAATATTATACAAAGGGGTGGGATAATAATCAAAGAGAACTGTCCAATCTAAAGGAAATGCATTGAAAGGGAGAGCTTGAGAGACAATATGCAAGAATCACACTTTACTATTTCAAGATTTTTAACACATAAGAATGTTTCAGCCCTGGTATTTGATATCCCTTATTCTGGAAAAATCCTAGGAGAAGTAAAAATGGAGGACAGTATTTGCAATTTAAATATGGGAGGTAAAGGGGCACCTGGGTGGCTCAGTTGGTTAAGTGTCTGACTTTGGCTCAGGTCATGATCTCATAGTTCATGGGTTAGAACCCCACATTGGGCTCTGTGCTGACACCTCAGAGCCTGGAGCCTGCTTCAGATTCTGTCTCCCTCTCTCTCTGACTCTCCCCTGTTCACGCTGTCTCTCTCCCTCAGAAATAAACCATTAAAATTTTTTTTTAATTAAAAAAAAGAGAGAGAGAGGTAAAGAGTGAGAACCCAGTAATGGGAGGTAATTAGGTTGTCAGAGTCTCTCTAGATCTAAACTGATCACTGGGTTGCTCTCTTTCAGAAAGTTTTCAGGAAATTGCCAGATAGTTCCTGAAACTCTAAGCACCTGATTCACAGAAGAGGCCTCTTCTGAGAGAAATACAGGCAACTCCTTTCACATAACTGTCATTCTTTCTTTTCTGTCATATGACTGTCAATGCTGGTCACGACCAGTTAGACCAGAAGTCAACTGTCCTAGACAGAAGTCACAAAGGTCTCAAACTCAAATACCTGCAGATCCTTCAGTACACAATGCATGAGTGGTGGACCGCTGGGCTGGAGATAGCAAACTGTGACTACAGGGAAAGTCCTAGTTCAGCTCAGGCTGATTGACTCAGATTCAGGGTGTGGATTCAGTTGCCACATTGTTGCTGATTCTGAATTTGAGAGAAAAGACAGAATTCTGACTTTAGTAAAATCTTCTAGTTTTTCAGTGTTAACTCAAATTTATAAAACAATGTGCAGTGAGCAAAATTCATTTGTTGGCTATTTATTCTCAAATGTGGCTAGTTTGCAACATTTGATAACCTAGACATTAGGGAGCCTGAGGCCTATGAAGTAGCCTGGCATGAGAACACTGCCAAATAGTGGGCTCTGTTTGATGGGGACTGACTAAACCACTGAGACACTGTCTTGGGGCATGTGAAACAGAAAGATATAAAGACCACAGAAACCAGGAAGAAACCAGCAGAGACAGAGAAATTCTAAGAGTGAAGAAGAGCCCACATCACAGGGCTGGGGTTGCAGTAGACACCTGCTTTTGAGAGGAGACAAGCATTGGGTCACATTCCTTGCTGCTGGGTTACTAGAACTGTAGGTATATGACACAAAATGATGTGTAATCTAGTTCTCTCCAGGCCTAATCAGCTGTGGAGACAGTTTTCTGCATTAATTTACTATGGGGTACTCTCACTAATAACTCTGTCATCTTAGGTAGTGTGGGCGAGACTGTCCCTTACAACCTCAAAGACTAAGTAATTCAATTATAATATTATTATAGCTTTGACATTTTCACCTGCCTATACTTCATTATAAAAATTTACTACAGTAGGATAATAATTGGATATTTTAAACCTAATATTTTCTATTACCCTGTGTCCTGTCCTTAGTTGAACAGCCAGCCAAGAGCAAACACTGCCTCAAAGAAAAGTTGCCACTGCTGAAAGCAAGAAGAGAACTGAATAACTCGTCTTTGGATTTCAGAAGCAAAAATCTAGATATAGCCTTAGAAAGAACATGTAATCAAGTGGATCCAGTTTTTATCATCCCTCTTCTTTCCTGTTAGATAAGATGCTTGGAGAAGCCTGAAAGCAAGAGCCATCTATGTTGTTCATGGGAAGAGGTAGTGCACAAGAAGAGGCTCTGTTCTGAGCTTTTTTTGGGGAGTAGAGGGTGGAGGAAGGGAAGGTGAGAGTAATATAAACCACAGATAGATGTAGTGTGGAGAATTTGAGAGTAAAAAGGTTACTAGGTTGAGCCCAAGGGTGTCTGAGGTTGCCTGGCTGTCATAACTAGTAGACTAGGTGGCTTAAACAACAGGAATCTATTTTGTCACAGTTCTGGAGGTTGGAAGTCTGAGATCAGGGTGCTAGCATGTTGGGTTCTCATAAGGCCTTGCTTCCCAGCTTGTAGATGGCCACTGCACGCCCACATGGCCTTTCCTCTGTGCATGCGTATGGAAAGAGAGAGAGATCTTCTTATAAGGCCTCTTCTTATAAAGGCCTCTAATCCTTTTGGATTAGAACCTTACCCTTATGACTTATTAACCTTTATTGCCTCCCAAAAGCTGCATCTCTAAATACAGTCACATTGGGGGGTAGGACTTCAATATATGAATTCTGGGGAGACACAATTCAGTTCATAGCAAAAAGCATGGCAAAACTTGTGGCTCTCCTTCTACTAAATAATTCAGGAGAAATAGGGTAAAAAATGGTGTCTGATATGCAACCCTAAAGAAATGTAGATTTTCCCATGTCCCTGAAAGGCCATGTGAATAGCTGAAGCCATGGCTGGCCATGAGGATAGAACTGGGACTCATTCATCTCAGCAGTCTGAACAGATTGACACCTGAGACAAGAGACTACAATGTGCATCTCTGAGTAAGCCAGTGTGGAAGGATGATGACTAGATGACCTCTTACCCACCTTCCTGATGATCGAGGAACTTAATCTTTACTCCAACTTGACTGAGGAATCTTTAAATTTATTAAGGGAAACCAGACTCAATTGAGCTTACCCAGAATGAACTAAGATAAAGTATAATGGAAACTCATAGTGGAAATTATAAGAGATCCAGAAAAATGAAGATAATTGTATTTTTTACACATATAAGATTGAGGCCTGCAATTAGCACCCTCTTTATTAATAAAATAATCCAGATGTGTGCTACAGAGAAATCGTGTGGCATTGTGGTGGGTTCCAGAGTGCTTACGACATGTTTATAAATGGTTTGTGACATTCAGAGGATCATCTGAGCTAAGTCTAACCTCTTTAACTATGGTTAACTGCTTGCTGGGTTACTCTAGGTATAGCATGCCCCTCAAAATCTGGAACCTAGAGACAGTTGATTTCTTAGTCTCCTGCAATTCATTTGAAGGCAAATAGCTCTCACTTAACATTCTGACTCTGCTACTTCCTGCTCTGTAATCTTGGACAGGTTATCTAATGCCTCTAATTCTTGTTTTCTTCATCTACAGAGTGAATATAGCTAAGTACCTATCTCATAGAGTTGTTTAAGTGCATGAGATAATGAATATAAAGTTCTTACCATGGGTATAGCATCTAATACCTAAAAGTGAACATTTTTTCCATTCACCTGTATATTGAACACTAAGAGGAAACCTATGTGAGTTTCTCTAAATCACAATTTACAGTATCAAACTAAGACATTTTGAGAACAATGCAAAGTATTGGAAAAGTAGACTCTTCTATTGTTTAGGTGGAGATAGTGGTTTTCTACTTAGATTGTGGGTAGACTCAGGAAAACAACAAACCTACTGCAAACAATTAGAGAATTCAATAAAGTGAGCTGGCAAGGTATAAAACTACATAGAATCAAGAGTAAAAAATCAATAGTTTTTGGGGCTCCTGGGTGGCACAGTCAGTTAAGCGGCCGACTTCGGCTCAGGTCATGATCTCATGGTTCGTGGGTTCGAGTCCACATTGGGCTCTGTGCTGACAGCTAGCTCAGAGCCTGGAGCTTGCTTCAGATTCTGTGTCTCCCTCTCTCTCTGACCCTCCCCTGCTCACGCTGTCTCTCTCTCTCCCTCTCTCAGAAATAAATGAAACATTAAAAAAAAGAAAAAAACCCAAAAATCAATAGTTTTCATACTTCCAAGTGACAAAAAACAAGACTACATTAAATATGAACTATCTAGAAATAAACTTAAGAATATGAAAAAATTTAAATGCTACATGGAGATATGAAAAAGACTGGAACTATTGGAAAGGTTTTACCATATTCTAGGACTGGGAACTCAACATCATAAAGCTGTCTTCTTTTATTAATCCACAAGTTTAATGTGATCCTAATAAAAATATCATTAACATTTTTTCTTAAGGTATGGCAACTAACTGAAGTGATTCTGAAGCTCGTATAAAAAATACACATACAAGGGGCGCCTGGGTGCCTCAGTCAGTTAAGCGTTGAACTTCAGTTCAACTCATAATCTTGGGGTTCATTAGCAGTTAATGTGCAGTTTGTGAGTTCAAGCCCCTCATCGAGTTTGCTGCTGTCAGCACAGAGCCTGCTTTAGATCCTCCCTCCCTCCCTCTCTCTCTCTCTCTCTCTCTCTCTCTCTGAGAGAGACTGCCCCCTGTCACTTGTACTTGTGCTCTCTCCCTCTCTTTCTCTTATTTTTTTTTTAAATATGTTTATTTATTTCTAGGAGAGAGAGAGACAGCGTGAGCAGGGGAGGGTCAGAGAGAGAGGGAGATACAGACTCTGAAATAGGCTCCAGGCTCTGAGCTGGCAGTCAGCACAGAGCCCGACGCGGGGCTCGAACCCATGAACCGTGAGATCATGACCTAAGCGAAAGTCGGATGCTTAACCGACTAAGCCACCTAGGTGCCCCACCCTGTCTTTCTCTTAAAAATAAACATTTTAAAAAATACACAAGCAAGAACAGTCAAACATTGAAAATGAAAAGTAGTAGAAAAGTTTCCTACTAAAAACAAAACCTCATTTAAAAATCATAGTAAGTAAAACAGTATTGTATTAGTACATTAATAGGTAGGTTAATGGAGCCTATAGAAATTCCAGTAATAGATTATAGTAGATATGGAAATTTAGTTATGTTAAAGATGGCATTCCAAATCTGCTGGAAAAAGTTGGGACCCTTAGTAATGCTTATTATAGTCATTTTTATGTATAGGACACATAATCTTCCATAAAGATGTGAGAGAGCTGACCTTATTTTAATCAGGGTCATATCTCTCTGGCCTCATTTGATTTCTACCATTTTAGGAGAACCAAAAATATAACAGTGTGGTTTATATCGAGGGAAGATTTAGCATTTATTTTTTAAGTTTCCAAAGGACAGATAAATCTTCTGTAATAAAAACAAATTATATTTGCAGAGTAAAATATAACTATGAAATACACAGCTGGAAAATGATGACTTTCTGTCTACAAAAATAATAGTATTATGATTTTTAGCCTTATACAATTTTAAGAGAAGTAAAACATCTAGTAATATAGGCAAACTTATGGAAGAAAAACTGCTGTAGTAACTTCTCTAAGCTCATAAATTTACTGTTATATTTCTATAACTGCATATTCAAAAAATCAGTTAATTAAAAGGAAGTGAAAGAACACATTTTATGTCTTGAAAAGAATAAAAGTTTAAACTCAGTTTGGACTGATTTATAGAACAGCCTTGGGGATAATTATTTTCTTTTCCCAACAGCTGCATAAAGCAAACTGCTTTGAATGAGAAAAAACAAAACTAAACAAAAATTTGTCTGAAGTGTACTAGTGTACCACATTGAAGGATTTAAATGCATGTATTTTGCACAGAAGTTATTGTGGGTTATGAAATGAAGTACAGATACAAATTCATTCATTTAAAAATTCTAATACAGATTTACTTTATAATGAGTGATACAGTATACATATGCAAATAAAAATGTATGCCTATTTTCACTATTAATCTTAGACCCCTCAGGAACTGTAGCAGATGGGAAGTTTTAAGAAACACACAATGAAGACCATTAGGAAATATTTGTTATTTCCAGCTAGAAAATCAGCTAGAATGGTACTTTAACAGGCAAATTTTTAGTCAGTACTTATAGTTTCAGAATCTACCGAAGTGGCAAAAATACAGTTAAAAATTAGTGCTTTATAGTGACAGATTAAAAAAATTTTCCTGATCTATCATACACTGATACTATCAATTGTAATCCAGGCAATTGTAATGTCAGGCAATTGATCAAGTTATAGGCATTCTGTATGTTAGAAACACAAAACCAAAGTCTCTTGTAGATCTTTTTTGAACTAGTTGAGATATTAGTGAGATATGTAACTTCCAGAGAAAATGATTGAATCTAGGTTGCAATGGCAACTGGATTCAAAGTGAAAATTTCTAACAAATGATTGGGAGTTTTTGGTCCCCAGATTGTGTTGAGTTTTTCACTAAGCTGTTGGTATATTATAGCATCATGGCCAAATCAGGTATTGGAAAGTAATAAGTGAGATTATTCTTCCAGAATAAAAAACCTTGGGAATGCTGCCCTAAACTGGCAGCCATTTGTCATCGCACTAAATACCAGGCAAATGCTATTCTTGCACAGATTCATACAACAAGAAAGAGTTAAGAAAGGAAAGTTCTGGAAAAATGTGTTGTCTCCTAGCACCACAGTGAATATTCGACTCCATCACTTTGATATTTTTCCCTTTTTTCCAGGATGGAAGAAGGTACTCAGATTAGCATTACAAATCCTGGACTCCAGAGAGGGAGTTGGAACTTGGGAAGGTGGGGTTTTTCAGTGTTTGGAGATTGCTCCTTTCTGGCTCCTTGACCGAGTATGCACTCTTTTTCCAAGAATGCTTGTGTTTGGAAAGTACTTTGTGGTGGTGAAAAGTTTGAACAGAAAAGATTAATCAAAGGTTGGGTCTTTTATGCTCAATGCATAACATATTCAGCTCTTGGATGTGAACTCTTAGCCAAGAAACTATTCAAATTATTCAGGGGCTGAATGTGAGCTTCAACTGCAAACAAACCAGAGGTCAACTTTATTTAATCTCAATTCATTGCTCTTGACTTCAGAAACGTTGTGCCTTAAGAATTTGCTTTATTTTTTCTGCCTAGCTCTCAATTTCCTAGAGAAGTTTATGAAGAATTACTTCTACTTATTTTATTCTCAAATGCATAAGGAAGCACATGTATTTGATCTGAAATGTGAAGGGAACTAGAAATGGTGGACTATGGCTGCTCTGTATCCAGTGTGTTGTTGGAAGGGAGGGATGCTTTGGTCTACCTAGTCTTTGTCGTTTGTTAAAATGTCACTAAATCCTATATTCTGATCACAGAAGCGTTCATACATTTCCCACTTATTTACACCAATATCCCTTCATCCAATATATTCTGATTTACTTGGCTCTCTAATACTCACAGATTTATCTCACTTCTGGAGTCTGTAACATTTGAGAAGTTTGGGATTATATTTCACCCAAGGAAAGAGGGCATAATTGTGTGCAGAACTACTGCCCAGACTTAATGCACCATTACCAAACCTCCAGGGAGGGATTGGAAGAATGTTCTCCACCCCTCCCATGCCCCGACCACGGAACACAAGTGTAGTGCTGTTAGCATATCCTATGACTTGTCCTTGCCTGCCCACTACAGTTCATCAGTGCACCCACTTCTCACAGTTCTGGAGCACAACCTCCTCTGCAGCAAAAAATGTCTCCTGAAATAAAAGCACAAAGAATTGGCAAGACCAGTCATCGCCCACATGTTGAAGAACTTCCCACTTGCCATATGCTAGGCTAGATCTTTCTCAGAATGTGTGGGAAAGATGTCCTCTTTGTCTCTTCTTGTTCAACTTGAAGAAAAAGCTATTGTGAGAAGATCTGATCTTAAGAGCCACTTGCTCAGGTCATGGTGCTCAGTGGCAACAGGTTGCTTAAAGTATGATGAGACAGATACTCTGTCTCTGGGATGCAGCACTCTAAGAAGTTATGATTGTCCCAGAAGATCCCCACTCATAGTGGACTCACTTGGCCTATGGACCCATAATCACAATAATACTTTCCATGTGATTAAATTAAATTGGAGTATACATTTCAGTTAAGACATGCTAAAAATTTTGAGAAAGCAAGGGCCTCCATTTGGTTGTATGTCATTCATAGAAAAGAAAATTGCTAATCTTTTAACAAAAATTTTGATTTAATTCATTGGGTAATAATTGAATGAATGTCCATATTTGACCAGCCCATCTGGATGTTTAATAGCCTTCTCAAACTTAAGGTGTCTAAAATGGAACTCTGTTCCTCTTAGTTATGCTTATCTCAGTTAACAGTACTTGCATCTAATCACTCAAACTAACATGCAATCACCCTGATCTTTGTCTTCTCTCAACCTTCCAAAAGTAACCACTAGTGAGTTGTACTGATTCTGCTTCCAAATTATATCTGAAATTTGTCCATTTTTTCCCCAGAACCATTGGCACTGCCCTACTCCAAGATAAAGTCTTATCTAAGCCACCATCCCGTTGTGTGTCTAGGGTACCACAATAGCGCCCTAGAGACATCTTCCTTCTGCTCTTGCTCTCCCTGCCCTCAAGTACATTCTCTACACGTTAGTCATATAAATCAGGTGTTTCAAAATAAAATCCAGCTCCTCATCATGGTGTGGCAAATTGGGCCAAGTAAGCTTGCTTTTTTTGAATTGTCAGGTCTTATTAGAAGATATTAGTATCTCATGACAAAGGATAGGATACAATGAAAGCAGGTCCCCAACTGACTTTTGCCACACATACAATTACTAGTAAGCAGTATTTTATAGGCTTGGTAAAGTTTCAGCCCCCTGACCTGTGGACATGCTGACAAGTTCCCTGTCTGACAGGTTGATGCATGAAAAGACAGATGCAGCAATATTCTAGCTGCAGGATCAACTCCATTTCTGGGTATATCAGGTGATGGAATCCTCTCCTAAGTTTGAGGAACCAAGTAGAGGCCTGGGTCTATAGCAACACTCCTGAGAACACCAGGCTGCTGGGTTCATCAGGTCCTTATATCTCATTTCTACAAGGATGGATGTCCAACACATCTTCAACCATTCATTTCACCAATTAAACAATGATTCTTCACTTTTCTTATGTTAAATAGAGGACCCTCTAGTACACATTGAGGCCCTGGTGGCTTATCAGAACTATCTCTGGAACACATGTTCTAGAAAAGGATACTTGAAATGTTAGCTGATGGATCATTCAAATGGACCTTGTAATTCTCTTTTTTCATTCTCCATGCTTTGGTCACAGTGGCCTTCTTTCTGTGTCTAGAATCTCCTACACTCATTCCCACTTCATGGCCTCTGCTCTTACCCTACTCCCTTTCCTCTGGGTACGCATCATTGGAGTGTGACCTCCACCAGGATAGAGACTTTGTCTCTCTTGTTTACACCATATTCCCAGCTCTTAACAATGCCTGGTTCTTGATGGGCAGCTAATTAAAAATGGGTGAGTACATTAATCATCAGGGAAATGCAGATGAAAACCACAAGGAGATATCAGTTTCTACCTGTTAGAATGGCTGTAATAAAAAAGATAAGAGATAATAACAGTTGGTGGGATATGAAGAAAAGGAACCCCTGTGCATTGTTGGAATGAGAACTGGTTCAGCCCCTACTGAAAACAATGTGGAGGTTCCTAAGGAAATTAAAAATAGAACAACCATATGATTCAGCAATCCCACTTCTGTGTATACAGCCAAAGGAAATTAAAACAGGACAATGAAGAGATATTTGCACTCCCATGTTCACTGAAGCTATTATTTACAATAGCCAAGATATACTCTGGTTTGTCTTCAGATCTATAAATCTTTCCTCTTTTACAATAGCCAAGACATGGAAACAACCCACATGTCCATTAATGGATGAATGGGTAACAAATTTATGGTATATGTATACAGTGGAATATTATTCAGCCAAAAGAAAGAAGGAAATCCTGTCATTTGCTACAACACAGATAGACCTTGAAGGCATTATGCTAAATAAAATAAGCCAGACAAAGAAAGACAAATACTACTTGGTGTCCCTTATATGTGGAATTAAAAAAAAAAATGTCAAACTCATAGAAAGAGAGAGTAGAAAAGTGGTTGCTGGGGGCTGGGGGTGGAGGAAATAGGGAGAGACTGATAAAATGGTACAAACTTTCAACTATAATGTCTGAGGAAATAATGTGAAACATGGTGACCATAGTTGATAACACTGTATTGTATAATTGAAATTTGCTGATAGTAGAACTCAAATGTTCTACAAAAAAAAAAAAAAAAGGTTAACTATATGAGATGATGAGTGTCTTACTTAATTAACTAGATGATGGGAGTCCTTTCACACTGTATATGCATATCAGATCACCACAATGTACCCTTTAAATATCATATAATTTTATTTGTCAATTATACCCCAATAAAGGTGGAATTTTAAAAAATGGTGAATATAAGATATTCCTGAATATAGAGAGACCCAGAAAGATGTGCTTCAGGATATAACAGTGGAACATTTCCAGCTACTGCAACTCTAAGGAGGGTTCTATGACCCAGTTAATCATCTCTTCTGGGTTCCAAGGAGCTCCTAATAAGTTATGTCATTTAGCCAGGGAATCTTAACTAATTATGGCAAATACGTGAGTCTTAATAGTAGGACTTTAAGTTCATTTTGAATGTATTTATTTAGTAGTATTAAGCAGGGAAGAGAAAACAACACACTTGTGATTAACATTTATTATATTTGCTTTAAAGATTTTTCAAATGTATCTGAAACATTTCCTCTTAGTCTCTAAATACTGATTTATTGGCCTTGAATGAATGCCTCCCAGGAACTGTACCTCAAACTCAAACCACCAAAAGCAGACTGAATGCAAGATGCTCCTTGATTGTATATAATGAGTCCTGACCCTTTACTTCTCTCTTTTTTTAACACAAATTTATTTCGTCTGTGTCAAAATTAGACTACAAATTTGTAGTTTTGCAAAGTGCATACTATTATCAAGATGAATAAACTGTATAAATGTATTATTAAGTATTTTTTGTGGGCCCACTATCACCAGACGCTGTGGCCTTGACTCATATTGTCTTAATTCTCATAACAACCCTGCAAGTTAAAATCTATATCCCTATTAAACAGTGGAGTACATTGAAGCCAGAGGAGTTAGAAAACATCTCTTTGGCTATCTACCCAGTAGGTGCCAAGACAAGATTCCATGTTGGGTGTTTTAATTGCCAAGCAGCCCCTTTCCCCAACACCAGTGCAGCCTTGCACACAACATGTGGAGGTAGCAGTTTCTTCTTCAATTTTGGTTTTTCCCAATCATTTTTAAAAAGCTGGAAAAACTCTTCCTGCCTCCCCCCCAAAACCAAAAGCATCAATTAATTGCTATCTGTAGTTTTACCTTAATGATAAATGTTGTTTTATATAAATTTTCCCAGAATAACTCCATAATCACACCACTTTATTCAGAACTGCAACCCTAAAACATGCACTAATCATTGTTTCAAGTTCCTACTGTTAAGAAGGTAGACATGTTCATAAGGCAAAAGACATGATCGAACATTATGAATGTAGAAAAGCAATTATCATTAACTTTTTTTCCTTCAGATTCTTTTCTATGCCATAACATAATGGCTTATATTTGTATAATATGAAAGACATCTGAGGACTTAAACATGCCCTCCAAACATTTAAATCTGCTAATTTTAAAGTTAATCTGTTAGAGTTAATTTAACTAACTTATCTGATACTATTCTTTTATTCTGTAATTAAGATGGAATTTCTTAATGTAAATGATACATAAATTATATGCATATGTATTAGAAAAAAAATTATACAGGAACTCTTGTTACCTAATGGTTGTTTTACTAAATTATTACTCACAGACTCACACAGGAAGGAAGGAATGATGGAAGGAAACAAGGGGGAAAAAAGTGAGAAAACTAGTTGAGGGTGATAGGGGATTTTAAGAAGATTTGTATGAATGATGGTATAGACATTCCTTGAAATTTGGCTGACAATATTCACTTGTTTCATTTGTGTGGACAGCATTTATTTATTTATTTATTTATTTATTTTTTGGCCATTTCAAAACAGTTTTCGGAAAGCAATTTCAGGTAAAAAAAATTTTTAAAGATATAATGATCCTTAAACTAAAGAGTACTTGGCAGTCTGCAGCCCGCACTGCAGTGTTTTCATTTAGAGACACATAAGTTAACTGGCACTTCGGTGAATCCCCTCCCGTTGGCTGACTTACAGATGAGGCTCTAGTGGGATCCCTATTTAAATTCCAGCGTGTGCTGGACAGGACTAGGTAGAATTTAGCTAGTTTAAAAAATCAAGAGTGAGGCCCATTTGACATTTTATGCATATCTTTTCTTTTTCTCCCTTTTCCTCCCTAATTTCCTCCCCGTCCCCGATGCATTTTCCTCTGTGCAGAGCATAATTCTGTTCACTTGCTTTGCTTCTTAAGATCAGCCTTCCCTTCCAGTCCCGGGCAGCTCCACCCCTTTTCACAGACCAAAGTAAATCTGCACAATAATGAACCATATAAGGGAGGAATGACATCATCAGTTAGTGGTCCCAAGCTGTTTTGCACAACATTCACCTTTCATTGTTCTGATGACAGGGCTGGAATGTGACGGTTAATTCCCTGTGGAGTAGGGGGCTGAGCAGGGCCTGCTGCTGTTGAACAAACTTCAGTTACCCCCTTGTAAAAAACAAAAACAAAAACAAAAGCTACTATGCTTCCTAGTATTCAGGTAAGGAAGTCAAGATCTGTTTTGATTTAAGCAACGTTAGTTGTTACTTTAGTCCATGCGCATTTCATTTGTTAATAGGCTTACTTGGCAGTAAACTCATTTCTAAGTGTTATTGCAAAGAGCATCTTAGAAGCTGGGTTTGGACGTTTGTACAGCCTGACTAATCTGACGAGGGCTGTAAAAACTCGACAACCTTTCAGCTCTTGGCTGTAGGTTTTACTGAGTGTGGACGGTGACAGCCCTTGAAAATGACCAGCTTATTGTGACTTTCCTTGATACCTCAGAATCCTTGATTGGAATGGCCAAGATGCACCTTGTGTGGTATGAGACATGCTCCTGTTTTTCTATGGAGGGAAAAGTAATCTCATCCTACAGAAATGTGGGGAGTTTGTGTAAGAATGGAAAGATCTCTTGCTGCCATCAGTCGTACTAATGTGTTTTGAAGGCTTTTCACAGAACAGCCTTCCCATGGGCTGTAAATGTCTCCTCTAATTAATAACTTCTTGATGAGTAAAAATTAATTGAAGGTATAACTATTATTCTCAAAATTTGTGGTCATTATGTGGATTTTCTGCAGATCTCTTTGCATATGTGGAGAAAGCTTGTAAAAGTTAGCAATGAATTAGAATGCATAGTGATCCAAAGAAAGCCGTGTTTGTTCTGAAACAGGGTGGCCATGATAACAAGAATAATAAAGAAAACAGGAGGTTTGATTTCAAAGTGGGAATGGGATTCAGGTTTGTACTATGTTAAACAATTGTGTAAAAAGTGCAACTTTAGTAATTTTTCAAAATGCCAAAAAAAACATTGTCTGAGTTCAGCAGAGTGTATCAAAATAAATAACTTGCATTTAGCGCTCAGTAGGGCTGGAGGGTAGTGTGTCTTTCATGAAAGAACTTCACTTGGCCAAATTTTTATAGCATGATTTCAGGTTCACGTGACCTGTTTTATAGAAATTTGAGCATAAGGGGAGATGGTATGGTTTTCATTTGTGTAGATTTAATTTTGTGTAACATTGATTGTTAATAATGTTTTGTCTGTGTCTAAAGTGATGAAAATCTTGAGTTCAACTGAGATGAAAATCTTCGGTCCATTACATTGATCTGCCTGGATTCTTAATTCCATGTGATGGCTGAGCTTCTGTTTACTTGTAAAACTAAATATCCTTTCCACAGCAGAAGGGTGCTCGCATTTCTTTTTCTCTAGATTAACAAGTCAGGATCAATACAAAATTAAGTCTTGGGGTTTTGGAGTTTTGTTTACTGTTTTGACGTCTTATTTGTTGCATTAGCTTTAAAGCTGTTTAAAAAAAACTGGACAAAATGATTGTTAGATACAGGTTAACATAAAAATTTAAAAAGTATTTGGTGAAATTTCATGTACGTTTATATTTAAAAGCTTTTCAAAAGACCTCTAGATACAATGGCAATAAATTCTAATGCCATTTTAAAGAGGGAGAGGGTTATTTTTCTGAGTAAATAAATGCAAGGGAATGTACTATCAGTGATTTATATACTTAAGTTAATTTCTTACTTATTTCATGTTTGTATTATTTTAAACAAATCTTAGTTATGAAAACAAATTTACCCAAGAGACAAATTAGCTTAATAGTATCTTAGTAAAAGGTTTTACAAAAGGGTATGTTTTTTTTTTTAATGTTTTATTTATTTCTAGGAGAGAGAGAGAGAGACAGCGTGAGCAGGGGAGGGTCAGAGAGAGAGGGAATCACAGACTGAAACAGGCTCCAGGCTCTGAGCTGGCAGTCAGCACAGAGCCTGACGCAGGGCTCGAACCCACAAACCGCGAGATCATGACCTTAGCGAAAGTCGGACGCTTAACCGACTAAGCCACCCAGGTGCCCCCAAAAGGGTATGTTTTTATATTCTGAGCTCCCATAATGTATAAGCTTAAAAGCCTAAAATGTAAGCTAAAAAATGACTTTTGACCAGCATTCCATAAATGCACATACAGAATAAAATGAGATATGTTGTACCTTTGTGGACTGTCCTCAACTTGTTTGAATAGTCTTAGGAAATCTGATTCATGCTCCCAGCTCCTCCCCTCATGTTCTGTATGGCCACAAGTGCAGCTCACAAAGGAGAGGCCTCTCTACTTAGACACAAGGGAGGGTACCCTCACATTGTGATTGCAGGGACCTAAAAACCCACCTGCCTCAAAATATCCTCCCACCCTCTGGCTTTCCAGGGGACCCCCCCCCCCACCACCATTTAGCTTATTTTCTGAGGGAGAGAGTTACTTGTGATACTGCACAAGTGTTACCTAAATGAGTATCTGATAATTAGGTATGACGAAACTGGATGACATATTCTTTAGGAATGAGCTAAGAAAGGTCTCTTCCCAATAGAGTAAGGGAAGGTGAAGGGGCCACTGGGAAGAATGAGGCCACATATTTAGGTGACAAACTTCCCTGGCTCTTTTTCTCTTCCTCATGAAAATTGCTAAGTAAATTTATTCATCTGGCTGATTCTTTAAAAACAGCATCAAAAAGAAAGAATAATGTCTTCTTTCTACCATTGGAAAAATATTTCATCTGACCAAGCTGAAGGTGTTTGAAAAGTACTTTGAACAACTTAGGGATTATGAAAACACAACAAAAGGGATGTAGTTGTGGGTACAAACTACTCATCCATGCCCGCAAGATAAACAACCGCATCTTTTAACTTCAAGAATGAAATTATGTTTACGTGGTATCAGTAGACGCACCTCCCTTTCCATCGTCTTTGAAGAATTAATTCTAATTAGAAGGAAAAGATACAAATTGTCATTAAGTTCCAGTTTAGCATTATTATCGATACTATCTAACATTTATTAAGAACATAGCCTTTTATGTATAATAATTCCTGTGATTCTGACAATGACTCTGTGAATAGGTACTATCATTATCCTACTTTTATAGGGGAGGAAACTGAGGAAGAACTAAATTAAGAAACTTGCCCAAGATGGCACCCTCCTACACTGTTGGTGGGAATGTAAACTGGTACAGCCCCTCTGGAAAACAGTGTGGAGGTTCCTCAGGAAACTAACAATAGAACTCCCCTAGGACCCAGCAATAGCACTGCTAGGAATTTACCCAAGGGATACAGAAATGCTGATGNTGGCCAAGATGGTGGGGGCAGAATTAGACCCAAACCAGGCAGTCTGGCTATAGAGCACGTACTCTGAACTACTACACTGAGCACTGAAATCTAGCTTTGAAATGACAAATGTCAAAAAAAATACGTATGCTTTCAGCCAATGAAAATGATTGGCATGACTGACTAACTAGAGATTCATTTTCTATACAAATTATTATATGTGACTTCCTATTTGGTTCTCTGTCAGGAGTTACCCATTTTTTTTTCTCCTGAATATTCTCATTCAGCTTTCAGTCTTTGTGGTCTTTCTCTTTTATCAACCAGAAAATTTCTAGCTCTAAAGAACCTCGGTGCAAAATGAGAAAGGTAGAGAGCTAGACTTTAGGATTGTTGTCCTGGGATCCAAGGCAAGGCCCTTCCCTACAGGCTACATTTAAAATGGGGTCAGAGAGACCCCTTAGTGTCTGGTCTGAGGGAGAGGGGGAGCACTACTCTGTCTCTCCTCTTCCGTCTTCAGCTTTACTTCTTGTTCCTGCTTCCTGCTCACAACAATATGTACATGTGGCTATAAGCCTGTCATACTTCCTTTTTCTTCAATTATTATTGACTCACTCTCAACCACAACTATCTGTTACTCCTTTCTTCTTAGCTTTGTCCTATTATCCCAAGCTACAGATTTGTCTTAGGAGAAATCGTGATGCATATAAAGTATGTTAGACGTAGAAAAGGGAAATGATCCTGGGCCCTGACATTTGCATATTGTAGATCTATTTAGGGTTACAGCAAAAAGCCCAGATGAATCACATGAGGCAACATAACATTGTATATATGTGGGTGGGAAGCTAATAAGGGATACCACGGTTCCCTAGGGCTAGTAATTGGGGGAGGGGCATTTGGAGTATGGAAGTGTGTACCTCTTATTATGCACTAACTAAGGGGAGGGAGTAGTCCTGGAACCCTCAAGAGTAACTGGATCTATAGGAGAAGACTGACTAAAGGGACTGTGGTCTTTAGTACAAGAATAAAGCCAAATATCCAAGATTCAGGAAGGAATGTTCCTGGGTTCGAGTCCTGTATCAGGCTCTGTGCTCTGGACAGCTCAGAGCCTGGAACCTGCTTCAGATTTCTCTCTCCCTCTCTCTGCCCCACCCCTGCTCACACACTATGTCTCTCTCAAAAATAAATAAAACATTTTTAAAAATCCCCTTTTAATATCTATTTATTTTTATTTTTTAGACAGACAGAGAGTACAAGTGGGGGAGGGGTAGAGAGAGGGAGAGAGAGAATCCCAAGAAGGCTGTCAGCACAGAGCTGACCCCACTCAGGGTTCAATCTCACAAATCATGAGATCATGACCTGAGCATAAATCAAGAGTCAGCCACTTAACTGAATGAGCCACCCAAGTGCCCCTACCCTTTTCTTGTATTACAATTGTCATCATAGTTTAGTCCTTTTTTCTTTTTAGCTTGGAAAATTTTAATACTTTCATGACTGATCTCCTTGCCTCTAGCACTGCCTTCCCACCCATAATCCATACAACCATATTGTCATCAAAGAATTGTAATATACAATTTTGAACTTATTGCTACTCTTTTATTTAAAAATTTTTTAATTAATTAATTTCTTTTTGAGGGAGAGAGAGTGAGAGAAAGAGCATGTGTGCTGAGCCAGGGAGGGGCAGAGAGAGAGAGAGAGAGAGAGAGAGAGAGAATCTTAAGCAAGCTCCATGCTCAGCACAGAGCCTGATGTAAGGCTCAATCCCATGACCCTGGGATCATGACCTGAGTTGAAAGCAAGAGTCAGACACTTAACCAAATGACCCACCCAAGTGCCCCTGATATTATCACTACTTAAAAAAATTTTTTTTTAATGTTTTACTTATTTCTGAGGAAGAGAAAAGGATACAGAATATGAGCTGGGAAGGGGCAGAGAGAGCAAGGGAGACACAGAATCCAAACGAGGCTCCAGGTTCTGAGCTGTCAGCACAGAGCCCCATGTAGGGCTTGAACTCAGAAACTGTGAGGTCATGACATGAGCCGAAGTCGGATGCTCAACCGACTGAGTCACCCAGTCACCCCTATTATCACAGCTCTTAAAGTCCTTACAGAACTTTGTGTAATCCTCTGGATGGAGCCCAACTTCTTGGGATAACGTACAGACTGCTTAATGATCTGACCTCCACCTTCCACTGGAGTCTTATCCCTTGATGTTTTCCCATCTCCTACTGTGTGCTCTGACATTGAGTCTGTGTTGCTCTGAATGAGGTTCTGTTTCTTGCACTTGTGTCACTTTCCCCTTTATGTGGCATACTATTTCCCCATTCTTCATCTGGATAACCTTTGTTTATTCATTCATTGACCAAATATTGATTGAGAACCTACTCTATGTTGGTCACTTTGTTAGGGGGCTGATGTTCAGCCATGGATCTTGCTCTTATGGAGCTTTTGCTCGGTAGAGAGGTGGGGAGGCAGACAATATCTGTGTAAACAAATAAATGAAGAAGATTTCCGACAGTAAAAGTTCAGTGTAAGAAAACATGGGGTGGTATGATGGAGAGCAGCTGGGGAAACTATTTTCAATAGTTTCAGAGAATGCATCTCTCGGGAGGAGACGTGCACTGAATGAAACCTGAAGGATGAAAAAGAGCCCCCAGGATTATTGTGTGTGGTGGTACAGGTTGTAGCTTGCTGGGGCACCTATCTAATGAAAAATGGCACTGAAATCCGGTTCTCATTCAGAGCATCAAGCCAGGCAAGGACTGGTTCTCTAAGGAGGGGAACCCTTATCTAGTTCTCCCCAAAGGGTCATATGGGCTGTAGTCTGGATAGCAGGGGAATGGCATTGGGAACTACTTCCTTCAGTCATATCCCCATCCTTGTGTTTCTCTCAGTAGCCTATGTTTAAAGCATAAATGGTACTTTTTACATAGCATTGCAATTTATTTTTTTTTATTTCAGATATCTAGTGTACTCTTTGACAATGGTGTGGCATTCAACCCATCTTTGTTGAATTGCTGAGCGAATTAATGAATCACGGTTATATTTCTGTGAGTCAGGGAGCTTCATACTAGAGTGTATGATCAGGGAGCTCCTTCTCAAATAGTTATTCTCAAATATAGGCCTCCTGATGGGCAGCAAACTATCAGAAGAAAGTTATTTCTAAGTTTATATGAGCTAATGACAAATCATTCCCTAGACTTTAATTTCTACTATGATTAAGAGCAAGTTACTAGTAATATAGAAAGTGATTTATTTTAAAATATAGCATTTGTCGATTTAAATTACCATGTTATTAGGTTTTCTTTTTTTAATGTTTACTTATTTATTTTGAGAGAGACAGGCACACGTGCATGCAAGCAGGGGAGAGGCAGAGAGAGAGGGAGGTAGAATCCCATACAGGCTCTACACTTAGTGTGGAGTCCAACATGGGGCTGGACACAGAGCCAGATGCAGGGCTCAATTTGGGGCTGGATCCCACAAACCATGAGACCATGACCTGAGCAGAAATCCAGAGTCAGATGCTTAACCAACTGAGACACCCAGGTACCCCTATTAGATTTTCTTAAAGACTAAGACTGTATTTTCCCTTGGAGTCTGGCTATTACCAAATGCTGGCAAACATGCAACATCTGCTCACCTAGTAGTAGGAAATCCCATAATCTTAAAGCCGAATAATTTATAATCCACCATGAGCTTTTCATGGTTTTCAATTGCTACGATTTGTGCCTTTTAAAGATAAATTACAATTGGTTAAACTTCATAATCAGTTTAGTTTGTTATGGGTCATTGGGCTAACCTGCAGAGGGTCCCTAATGCATATCCTTTGTTTATAATTTTCAACAGCTAGACTTCAAGACATGTCATTAATGTTCCCATTCTAGAGCAAGATTATATCTAATCCCCTCTGTTGAAGAATAAAACTTCATTTGTGATAACTTGCCCAGGTGTGTGTGTGTGTGTTTACATTACTTGGAATATAATATCAAAGTAAATGTAATAATGAGAGTCCCAGATTATTTTTAAATTTATAGGCTATAGTTTTGTTTTTTTTTTACAAATAGTTTATTGTCAAATTAGCTTCCACATAACATTCAGTGCTCATCCCCACAAGTGCCCTCCTCCATGCCCATCCCTCCTCCCCCCCACATCCATCAGTCCTCAGTTTTTGTCAGCATTCAAGAGTCTCTCATGGTTTGCCTCTCTCCCTTTCCCCCACCATTTCCGCCCTTCTTCTCCCCCTTGTTCCTCCGTCAAGTTCCTCCTAATCCTCCTATACGTGCAAACATATGATATTTGTCCTTCTCTGCCTGACTTATTTCGCTCAGCATAACACCCTCAAGGTCCATCCATGTTGCTACACATGGCCAGATTTCATTGTTTCTCATTGCCATGTAGTAGTCCATGGTATAGATAAACCACATCTTCTTGATCCATTCATCTGTTGATGGACACTTAGGCTCTTTCCATGTTTTAGCTATTGTGGAGAGTGCTGCTATGAACATTGGGGTACATGTGCTCCTATGCATCAGCATTTCTGTATCCCTTGGGTAAATTCCTAGCAGTGCTATTGCTGGGTCATAGGGGAGTTCTATTGTGAGTTTCCTGAGGAACCTCCACACTGTTTTCCAGATGGGCTGTACCAGTTTACATGCCCACCAACAGTGTAGGAGGGTTAGACTATAGTTTTATAATATAAAATCATGTGTATAACTTTAAGGTCTTCACTTGTAAAATGAAAGCAGTTCATAAAAGCTGCTAGCAAAAAAGTTTACTGATTTTCTTTTCTTTTCTTTCAAGGTTTTATCACCAATTTCTTGAGAATAGGTGAGAAAGACCTCTGTCCCACTCTACTGGACCAGGGTCAAAAAAGTGTGAGGTCAGATGTTCCACAATACTGCTGGTTGTCACAACAGGGAAAAAGGAAAAAGTGTACAAAGGCTTTTGTAAACTCATCCCCACTACTTAAAAAACACAAGAGAAAAACAAAACTCAAAAGTTTGTGTCCTGCTATGAAGGATCTGCCATTTACTTATACGCAAAGAAAATGATTATCTAGCACTCAGAGCTCTAGGGTGAGGCAGATGAAATTGTCACCTTAGGCACAAAATGTAAGGGGATGTCAAATAATTCAGTAAGGAAGATATACAATATTTTAATGCATTACTTTTTAAGATAAAAATCAATGCAAAAAAATCAATGATGAATTAAATGTCAAAATTTCAAATGAGGACAGGATCTAATTATATAGCTGCATAACCCGGCCTCGTTCACCCTAGCTTGTTCACCCTAATCCCAGCCTTGTGCAGGATATCGGGAGGTTAGATTAATTCTGAATCATTTATTATAATAGCCACAATCTTGAGGAACTGAGGCAATTCATGAAAAACTAACACTTCTTCCTGAGTCATTTGGTAAAACCATGTCCTATCATGTTACCAAGCTGCTTAGCTCTGGTCTATGCTCTAGCTGGGAAAAAATGCATGCGATTAAAGACTTCTAACTGCATGCAAGCTTGACTCTTTTGAGGTTCATTCATCTTTAATTACTATCATGCCCTTGCTAGTTTTAACCTGCCTTTTCTCTTGAAAGAGACAGAGGCATACATACAGGGGGAATTGAAGAAGAATAAAAGAATAAAAATAGTGAAAGGGAAGGGAAGTAGTGAGAAGGGAAATTAGCATGATCTGGCTGAGAAACAAATGTAGTTAACTTTTAAAATGACATCAGCGTTTCAAAATGGGGTCCAGAGGATTAAGATTATAACAAGTGACAACATCTAAAGGAAGCAAAGAGAAAATTGCTGCTCTGGGGCTAATGCTGATAAATTTGGAGAAATAATAGATGTGAGAGTATCAGGAAAGTTGGGGGAAAGAACCTGTGAAATCTTATATGGTTTACTTCCTGACGACAAGAAGTGAGAACGGTTATAGTCAGGTCTGGCCCTGAGTCTTTAAGAGTACAGATTCACAGCTGTTCCAGGAAAGGTGTTTGTGTGTCTTCAGGATGGATAAAAGGATAAGGTTAAAAAAACAAAGGAAAAACTCTCACTTCCCCCTCCACCAAAACAACAAAAAAGTTGTGCTTAAGAGGAAACATAAATTTATAAATATCTGTGGAACACAACAAGGCAAGGATGCTTTTTTCTTTTTTAGCACAAGTTTGACTAAGCATCAACTGGATCCCAATGAGGAAGAAAAGGTTAAGTCTCTAATATGCTTAATTTTATGAATATGCAAATGAACAAATCACCCACAATTACAGGCAAATATGAGAGATATATGGAACTATAAAGAAAAAATTATGACCAGATATCAAAAGAGTTGAGACTTGGGAAGGGGGAAAGAGGCTGAAGATCTCAAAGGGGGTTAAAAAACACTTTATTATGGGGCACCTGGGTGGCTTAGTCGGTTAAGTGCTGACTGCCAGCTCAGGGCCTGGAGCCTGTTTCAGTCTGTGACTCCCTCTCTCTTACCCTCCCCTGCTCACACTGTCTCTCTCTCTCTCCTAGAAATAAATAAAACATTAAAAAAAACAACAACACTTTATTATGGAAAATTTCAAATATTTATAAGATTAAAGAGAATAGTAAAATGAACCCCCATATATCTATCACTTACCTTCAGCAGTTAATCAATTCATGACCAGTCTGGTTTCATCTATTCCCATTGCCTTGATATTTTTTGGGGGTTTTTTTGGCCCTGGATTATTTTATTTCTATAGGAGTTCCAGACACATCATTTCATTCATAAATATTTCAATATATATTTCTAAAAGATAAGGATTTTTTAAAAAATATTCTTATGCTACCTAAATTTAGTAATAATTCCTTACAACATAATTTTTCCAATAGTCTTGCTTTAAAAATAGCTTGAATAAGAATCCAAATATATTATAACTAGTTGATACATCTTCTAAATGTCTTTTAATCTATAGTTTCCCTTCCCTCTCTCTTATTTCTTCTTGTAGTCTATTTATTGAAAATACTAGGTATTTTGTCCTCTGTAGTCACCGACATTATGGATTTTTCTGATTGTATCATTACAGTGTCATTTAGTATGCTTCTTGCCCATGTCTTTCCTTAAACTAGTAAATAGTTACAGGGGTTTGGTCTTATTCAGGTTTATTTTTTGGGTAGGAATATTTCTTGGGTGGAAGTATGTACACATGTATACAATGCTTGGCTAACCTCTCCAGAGACATTGTTGAACATTGCCTGTATCCATCATTTCCTTGGATATTGCAAAAACAGTGGTCTTCTATAATTACTTCTTTCTTTATTAATAATGGCATTCTATCATTATTTACTAACTGGATGATTTCCATAAAGAAAAACAGCTTTATTTTTATTTATTTATTTATTTAATATTTATTTATTTATTTAATTTTAATTTTAATTTTAATTTTTTTTATTTTTATTTTTTTTANCCCCTATTTATTTAATTTTTAAAAATTTATTTCAGCGAGAGAGAGAGAGAGCAGGGAAGGGTCAGAGAGAGACACACACAGAATCTGAAACAGGCTCCAGCCCTATACAAGTTTCTATGTAGGAAGGGATGGATGACAAAAGAGCCCCAAGATCTCCAATAACTTTCTTTCTTCCTGAGACTTCTCTCACTTTTAGTTACTACTATTCCTCCCACTAGAATCCAGATGTACACTGCCCCAACATTCTGGTCCAACTGTGGGTAAAATACCTCCTCTTGTTTCTCTGTAACAGAGGTTGGCAACTTTTCTAAAGAAGAACTAAAATAAGCAAGCAAGCAAAACAAACAAAAAGCACACCAGAACCTATGAGACTCTAAAGCTTTCCTTCAGCCTGATCTACAAAATAGTATTTAGGGTTCTAATATTCCCAGAGGCACTTGATAGGTTAATTAGAGGCTGTTCATCATCTGGTACTAAAGACAGATATTAAAGAAACCTTCCCATCCACACAGAAAGGGCTTCACCTCTCAGTTTTGGTTTCCCACTTAGGAGATACACCTCTTTCCTAGGCAACTGAAGACTAAAATGACCACATTCTTCAAGACAGGCCACTGTTCACTAGATCAGAACCATTTGTCATCTAATAACCACTATTAATATCAAATTACTGGCCCAATAACAACCACAATATCCATTCAACAAAAATTTATACTCAGTATTGTGAGGGACTTTAGTTCACACATCTCTATATAAGATGACTTGAGCTGTATTTCTAGATCAAGCTTATTTATTCTTTCTTTCATTTATCCATTGAGTTACTATTTTTTGAGCGCTTCCTATGTGTCAAGCATTGTGCTGGGGGTCAAACAAGACAGACACGGCATACTTCCTCAAGCTACGTGTATTAACAAAGGTAGGCAGGTATTTAAAAAGTTGTAAGTCAAGGGGTATCTGGCTGGTTCAGTTGGAAGAGCATGAGACTCTTGATCTTGGGGTTATGAGTTTGAGCCCCACGTTGAGCACAGAGACTGCTTAAAAAAAAGTCTTTTAAAAAGTTGTAAGTTGATTAATGTTATAAAGGCTTCAGGGCGTTATGGGAGTCTATAAGAATGTGTAACTTAATCAGGTTGGTCCTGGAAGGCTTCTGGAGAAAGTGACATTTAAGTGAAACTTGGAATGATGAAAATCAGCTGGATATTGTGCCAGATTGAATGGGGGAGTGGCGGGGGGGGGGGGGGAATTCTAAGCAGAAGGCACAGCATGTTTAAGGAATGTTAATACTTAAATTACAGGGAAAAGACTGGCTTCAGAACCTGCCAGCGTGGTCAGGAATCAAATCATGCTAGGCCATAGAGTGACAAGAAGGCATGGAAAGCTGGGGTTCTGTATGGCCTGTGATTATATTAGAATTTGGGTGAGAGTAAGTAATAATAATTATTATAATATAAACATAGCCAAAACTACATTTGTTATAGGCCAGGTACTGTTATAAGTGCTTTTCCATGTATTAAGTAATATGCATCTCTTACAAATCCTGTGAATCAGGTACTATTTTGATGCCCAAGTTATAAGTGAGGGAAGTAAGGTAGATTATATAAGTTGTCCAAGATCACACAGCTAACAAGTGGCAGAGCTTGTGAGGAGACCCATTAGGAGGCTGTTGCACAATTATCAGCAGAACATGCTCAGGTCTTTGGACAGGAGTAATGACAGTGGGGAGTCATTACGGTAATGGGGTTAAGATGTATATGAGCTATAAAATGTATATTATTTATACCCAAAGTACTATATTTCTAATTGCTTGGTATACTTAAAAAATTATCTCTATGGAAAGAACACTTAACATGAGATTTACCCTCTTTACAAATTTTTAAGTGTACAAATACAATATTGTTAAATATTGCCTGGTACACTTTTCAACTTGACTATGTTGCCATTACCTCAATTTTCTACCACTACTCTTTCTCACCAGTTTTTCCCATTCTTGTTAAAGGCATTAATTTGTAGTTGTGCAGATCAAAAGCATCAAAGTAATTTTTTTCTATTTCTCCCCCTTTTTCCTAGCAAGGGAACAGTCACAAAGCCCATCCCAGTTACCTTTTGCAAAGTCTTCACAATTCATCCCATCCTTCCCATTCCCAGTGTTGTCCCTGTACAAATTTAAATTCAAGTCTGTTTGCACAGAAGGCTATTGGCAGGCTGTCCTGACTGAGTCACACAACTTTACCTTGGTTCTGGATCTAACAATCAGCTAAATCAAAGCTGTAACTGAATTTGGGAGAATGCAGAGAATGGGCTGTATATTGCTGTTAGACCCTCTCTAACTGAGAGATGGGAACCATTTAAGAAGTGATAGAAAAGGGAAGGAGAAAGCTTAATGGGGCAAAGAAAAAGGAGAAAGAGGAGAGGAAAAGAGAAAGAATCGCAGCTAGGAAGACCTGAAAAATGTCGTTTCTTGGAAGCCAGATTCCTGCTATGGTCATGCTCTAGCTCACATGATTTCCTACTCATGAGAAAGCCTTCTACATTTCTCTAGCTGAAAAGTTAATACCCCAGGTTAATACACCAAAGTTACTGAAATGAAAATATTCACAGTTTAAAAAAGCATTGTCACAAAAAGCATTGGACAGACTTTTCAGATACAAACTCTTTAGTTCTTACATATATTCTTGTGTTTTATTATATCTGTGTATTGAGTCTGTATGTCAGTCACTTTACTTCTACCATCCTGATTTTGAGAACAATTCTATGAGGTAGGTATTAACATCCTTGCTTTACAAGTGAAAAAACGTAGGGTCAAAGAGTTTCAGCAATTGGCTAGAGGTTACAGTCAGAAAATGACAGAGCCACAATTCAGATGCAGCTATGTCTGACCCCAAAGCCCATGTTTTAGTGAGTCCAACCCACTGTCTGTAATAGCATAGAGGCATAGGATATTTAAACAAATATTTTTAGAAATTTTAACATTTTAAGCTTAGAGTTGAAAGCACTCATATTTTCAATGAATTCACCTTTGATAGTCTAATTAAGGTTAAGGAATTTGAAAATATCCCCCTAAAGTCTCTCCTACTCTATAGTTCTGTGACATTATTTCAGTTGTTTTGACTTCAAGTAAAAAAGAAGATGATCAATAAAATGCCCTTTTACACATGTAAGAACCACACTTAATGATGCGGTTACAGCATTACTCATGTGAACCTGAAGGATTTGAAAACAATCTTTTTTTTCCATTGTAGGAATGAAGTCATAATGGGTTTGGGAAATTATGCATTCAGTTAATAAATGCTTAGACACAGGATATGTTTTGTAAAAGTAAATTCCGTAAAAAAAATCTTAATGACATCATCAGAACCATTTCTATAGTAATTCTCTACCACCACAGCTAACACCACAGCTAACATACGGTTTCAGTGTATGTCCAGTCATTTCTTGTACCATGCAATGTGAGACTATTAGCTTCTAGATACTTGGCTAACACCTGATCTAGTCATAAATGTGAAATAAATCACTCAAAATGAATAAGGTGAAAAATATATTGAAAGAATAAAATGTACTTAAAACAAATACATGTTGTTTATAACTTGCTTCTCTGATAAACATATTAATATTAAAATGCATTCTTATACTATATAAAGTGAATATGATTATTTTAATTCTGTTTTGACGGGTCACTGAAAATAACTATTAAAACTGGTGCAAGTCATGAAGGGGAGTGGGAGATAAAGGCTTCCGGTTATGGAATGAATCAGTCATGGGAATAAAAGGTACAGCATAGGGAATATAGTCAATGATATTGTAATAGTGTTGTATGTTGACACATGGTAGCTGCAGTTGTGGTGAGCACAGCGTAATGTATAGAGTTGTTGAATCACTATGTTGTGCACCTGAAACTAATGTAACTTTGTACTATACTTCCATAAAAAAAAATTGGTGCAAGTTGATTCATCAATACAAGGATGGTAAATAGTTACTTTAGAGTATTTATATTCCTACTTTTTAATGCTATACACAAACACCACAGAGAAAATATATTTCATAAATGTGAAACATAATAATTCCTGCAACCGCCATATTTTTATTTTTATTTATTTATTTATTTACAAATAGTTTATTGTCAAATTAGTTTCCACATAACACCNACTGCCATATTTTTACATTGATAGTAATTTATTTCCTCCCAACCTAGTTCTCTATTTAAAAATTTTGGGGGCGCCTGGGTGGCTCAGTCGGGTAAGCGTCCAACTTTGGCTCAGGTCATGATCTCCTGGTTCAAAGGTTCGGGCCTTGCATCTGAGCTGTCAGCACAGAGCCCGGAGCCTGTTTCAGATTCTGTGTCTCCCTCTTTCTCTGACCCTCCCCTGCTCATGCTGTCTCTATCTCTCTCTCAAAAATAAATAAAACATTAACTTTTTTTTTAAAATTTTGTTTAAATCCAGAAACTGTGCCAAAATTCTGTGCCACTTATTCATTAGCTAGTTTATGTAGATCAGCTTTCTATCAGAAAGCTTGTCTTGCTCTGTTCCTATCCGGTGATAGTTGCATACATAATTAAAAAGTCCCAAGGTTCTTTTTTTCTGCACCTTCCCTTTCGTTTGAAATAAAATTACATATATATATGTATATATATGTATACATATATATACATATATATGTATATATATATATTTAAATGTTTATTCATTTAGAGATAGAGAGACAGAGCACACGCATGGCAGAGGTAGAGAGAGGGAGACACAGAATCTGAAGCAGGCTCAAGGCTCTGAGCTGTCAGCACAAGATCATGACCTGAGCTGAAGTTGGACACTTAACCCACTGAGCCACCCGGGTGCCCCATAAAATAAAATTATATTTTGAAGTCATAAGATGCAGAGGTGAGGAGCAAGGATTCTGCCCGAGTCTGAATCCCAGCACTGCCACTTACTGACTGTGGGACCTATGCAAGCGCCCTGTCACATGTTCCTTATTGGGATGACAGTAACAATACATGTCTCAGAGGACTGCTGTGAAGGTAAACACATAACACACATCATGCCTAGAATATAGAAAACACTATTTGAATAATCACTATTATTGTACAACTTAAGTGTTATTCAATGGTTATGCTATTGAAGTATAATATATTTGCAGAAAGACACTCATAAGTGTTCAGGTTACTGAAATCTCATAAGCTGAACAATCCTGTATAACCAGCACAGAAATCATGAAACAGAAACTAGTACCTGAAAAGTCCTTTTCATGTCCACTTCTGGTCACTACCCCTCCCTAAGGGGAACAAATAACCTGACTTCGAATTAGTTTCCTTAATGACTATCTGTTAAAGCCTCGATACTGGAGCAGTTGATAGGTACTTATTGTAATAGCATTTCACATTTTATTTAATATCTATGACAAAAGTTTTTGCTGATGAATCTTTTAATATGTATGAGAAGAAATATATATAACATATGATATATAACATCATAACAAAATATAATATTTTAATATATTTTGTTTCCTAGGTTGAAAAAGCTCCTTGAACAAGAAAAGGCTTACCAGGCCCGAAAAGAAAAGGAAAATGCTAAGCGACTCAACAAACTAAGAGATGAGCTTGTGAAACTCAAGTCTTTTGCACTCATGCTGGTGGATGAAAGGCAAATGCATATTGAGCAACTTGGCCTGCAAAGCCAGAAAGTACAGGATCTTACTCAGAAACTGAGGGAAGAAGAAGAAAAGCTCAAAGCCATTACTTCCAAATCCAAAGAAGACAGGCAGAAACTGCTCAAGTTAGAAGTGGATTTTGAACACAAGGCTTCAAGGTTTTCCCAAGAGCATGAAGAGATGAATGCTAAATTGGCTAATCAAGAGTCTCACAACAGGCAACTGAGACTGAAGCTGGTTGGCTTGACTCAGAGAATTGAGGAGCTGGAAGAGACCAACAAAAACCTTCAAAAGGCAGAGGAAGAACTTCAGGAATTGAGAGATAAAATTGCCAAAGGGAAATGTGGCAACTCCAGCCTTATGGCAGAAGTGGAAAATCTCCGGAAGCGCGTGTTAGAAATGGAGGGTAAAGATGAAGAGATCACTAAAACTGAATCCCAGTGCAGGGAATTGCGGAAGAAGCTGCAAGAGGAAGAACACCACAGTCGGGAGCTCAAACTTGAAGTTGAGAAGTTACAGAAGAGAATGTCTGAACTGGAGAAATTGGAGGAAGCATTTAGCAAGAGTAAATCTGAGTGCACCCAACTACATCTAAATCTAGAGAAAGAAAAGAACCTAACCAAAGACCTGCTGAATGAGCTGGAGGTGGTCAAGAGTCGAGTTAAAGAACTGGAATGTTCTGAAAGTCGATTGGAAAAGGCTGAATTAAGTCTAAAAGATGATCTTACAAAGTTGAAGTCATTTACTGTGATGCTGGTTGATGAAAGGAAAAATATGATGGAAAAAATAAAGCAAGAAGAGAGAAAAGTGGATGGGCTCAATAAAAATTTTAAGGTGGAACAAGGAAAGGTTATGGATGTGACTGAAAAACTAATCGAAGAAAGTAAGAAGCTTTTAAAACTGAAATCTGAAATGGAGGAAAAGGTATACAATTTGACAAAAGAAAGAGATGAGTTAATAGGTAAACTGAAAAGTGAAGAAGAAAAATCCTCTGAATTAAGCTGCAGTGTTGACTTATTAAAGAAGAGACTTGATGGAATAGAGGAAGTGGAACGCGAAATAACAAGAGGAAGATCTCGAAAAGGATCTGAGCTCACCTGCCCAGAAGATAACAAGATTAAGGAACTAACACTTGAAATTGAGAGACTGAAGAAACGTCTCCAACAACTGGAGGTAGTGGAGGGGGATCTGATGAAGACAGAGGACGAGTATGATCAGCTGGAGCAGAAATTTAGAACTGAGCAGGACAAGGCTAACTTCCTGTCTCAACAACTGGAGGAGATAAAGCACCAAATTGCCAAGAATAAAGCAATCGAGAAAGGTGAGGCTGTGAGTCAGGAAGCAGAGCTGAGACACAGATTTCGGTTAGAAGAAGCTAAAAGTCGAGACTTAAAAGCAGAAGTACAAGCTCTTAAAGAGAAGATCCATGAATTAATGAACAAAGAAGATCAACTTTCTCAACTTCAAGTGGATTATTCTGTCCTTCAACAAAGATTTATGGAAGAAGAAAATAAGAACAAAAACATGGGACAGGAGGTCCTTAATCTGACCAAAGAGTTGGAGCTTTCGAAGCGTTATAGCCGAGCTCTTCGACCCAGTGTGAATGGGAGAAGAATGGTGGATATTCCTGTGACATCAACTGGAGTACAGACTGATGTGGTCAGCAGTGAGGCGGCAGAAGAGGAAACACCAGCAGTATTTATACGGAAATCCTTTCAAGAAGAAAATCATATCATGAGCAATCTTCGACAGGTGGGATTGAAAAAACCTATGGAACGATCCTCTGTTCTAGACAGGTATCCTCCAGCAGCAAATGAGCTCACCATGAGAAAGTCTTGGATTCCATGGATGAGAAAAAGGGAAAATGGGCCCCCAATCACTCAGGAGAAAGGGCTTCGAACAAATCCCAGTCCAGGGCACCCAGGAGAACTGGTCCTTTCACCAAAGCAAGGCCAGCCTCTGCATATTCGAGTGACACCAGACCACGAGAATAGTACTGCAACTTTGGAAATAACCAGCCCAACATCTGAAGAATTTTTTTCTAGTACTACCGTCATTCCTACCTTAGGGAATCAGAAACCAAGGATAACCATTATTCCATCACCAAATGTTATGTCTCAAAAACCAAAAAGTGGAGATGCTACTCTTGGCACAGAACGAGCCATGTCCCCAGTCACGATTACTACATTTTCTAGAGAGAAGACCCCAGAAAGTGGAAGAGGTATGTTTGCAGACAGGCCCACATCCCCCATTCAGATAATGACAGTGTCTACATCGGCAGCACCAGCTGAGATTGGAGTCTCTCCGGAATCCCAGGAAATGCCCATGGGAAGGACTGTCCTCAAAGTCACCCCAGAAAAACAGACTGTTCCAACTCCACTACGGAAATATAACTCCAATGCCAATATCATAACCACGGAAGACAATAAAATTCACATTCATTTAGGTTCTCAGTTTAAACGATCCCCTGGGACTTCAGCTGAAGGAGCAAGTCCAGTTATTACCGTCCGACCTGTCAGTGTGACAGCTGAAAAGGAGGTTTCCACGGGCACCGTCCTTCGCTCTCCGAGGAACCATCTCTCGTCAAGACCTGGTGCAAGCAAAGTGACAAGCACTATCACCATAACACCGGTCACAACCTCATCTACTCGAGGAACCCAGTCAGTGGTGAGTAGAAGAGGCTCCAGAATGGAGGCCGAGGGAGGGAGAAGTGAGTTGTGAGAATCATCCAGTGCCCAAAACACAACCAAAGGACATGCCTCTCGCTCTACCTGAGCCTGCTACTGGATGTTTCCTAGAGGACTAGCTACATCAAGACATGAAGATAAAAAGTAACCTAATATTTTAATAAATTGAACTCATTTTAAAGGAAAGTTTCTTTTTCTATTATGGCCATATTATTAAATTATGGAGACCCCCCCCCACATTTTTGCAAAGATGGCCTCTTCATAATGTCAGCATATGGTAATAATCAGGTTTAAAGTTTAATTTTTGTATTCAAAATACTTTTAAAAATGGAGACTGAGAGAAATGGTCAATATGTAGGAAGAATTAAAATTGCCTCCTGGGCTATATTTCTATAACCTAAACTATTCAATACGTGGTTGTGTGTGGCCATAGTTATATTTTATTCCATAAATATGATTAAAAGATTATAATTTTAAAAACTTTTTAAGAAGTTAAACAAATTAATTTATATGTCTAAGCACTATATTTTATTAATAGTGTCTTTCACAGAGCAGGTGCTTGATAAATATTAATTTAATAACTAGCTAGAAGGCTAAATGAGTGATTTTGAAAAAGCACATCTGAGATATAAAAATCAGAGCTTAAAAGTAAATCCTATTTTTAAAAATACTTCCAGTGGTAGTCTTCATTTACTTGAGACAAATTGGTAAATTAAATTATAGAAGAACATATACTATTAGATTTTAATTTAAAACAATAGACTAGAATTTATTATTCCTAGACTCTGAACAAATTCTATCCCATGTCTTAGAAACTTAAGACAGAAAGCTTATTTAAGTATAGAAACTGTGGCTTATTGTCCCATATACTCAGTAAAATTTACTTTAATTTTCTGTGCACCAATACAGATTCAAGACAGACTTAAAGGGTAAATTACCAATTGCTTTGCTGGTTCAGCTTTTTGTTACTCGCTCTATATCAGCTGAATAGCATTCAGAATTGCTCACACTTCTTGAATGGTTCAATATGATATTGCTTTTTAAGCAACACAGAGCATAGTTTGGTTGTGAATGGTTACTTCTCTGTAATGATTTTTATAAAAAGATGGTGGAGTTTAAGTTGGAGCTGAGAGCAGATTTTCTGCTGAAACATTTTATTACCATTTTAAGGGTCAGATCAAAATAGCTTTACTTTCTTTAGCAAATTGTTGACTACTGACTAAACCCATATACAAACAAGATTTCAAAACTGCTTAGGATTTACAGGCCTAAAGGATGGCCCTCTTAATTCAGATATATCAGGTTCCATAAAATCAAGGATGACCTAAAGTTTGGGACATCTCTCTTAGAAGTGGAATAGTGAGGCCAGCTCATTTGTGCATTTTTTTATTCAACATTTATTGGGTATTTAGCCACGCTCTGGGTACTGCATTTGGTGCCAACTGCAAAGAAGATCTTTAGAAGTTCCTAGCTTAGTGGGAAAGGCAGGATTGGAACCTACCTAGTGGCTGTATGATAGACGTACATACAAAGGAACCCAGAGAAGGCTTCCTAGAAGAGGAAGTTTTCACAGACAAGGAGAGTTTTTTTTGTTTTTTTTTTTTTTTACAAATAGTTTATTGTCAAATTAGTTTCCACATAACACTCAGTGCTCATCCCCACAAGTGTCCTCCTCCATGCCCATCCCCCCTCCCCCCCACATCCATCAGTCCTCAGTTTTTGTCAGCATTCAAGAGTCTCTCATGGTTTGCCAAGGAGAGTTTTTTTTAAGATGGAAAAGGGAAAGAGTATGGAGAGCACAGCCTGTGCAAAAGTATGTCTCTGTCAAGAAGCCTGACATGTTACAGAAAAGGTGAACATTCCCATTGTACTGCAGCAGTTGGGTGTAGGGACAAAATGCAAGAGCAGAAAATAGAGAGGCAAACTGGGGTCAAATATTGAAGAGAGGTACATGGCTGCTTGAGATTCTCTCTCTTTCCCTCTGCCCCCTCAACTGCTCACATACTCTCTCTTTAAAATAAAAATAAAATAAAAATTAAGAAAATCTTGAAAGAAAATGAGAAGAATCCAACATTATTAAGAGTTGAAGGGAGAGCTGCTTCATCTAAAGAAAGTGGAGACAATTTGGGGGACAGTGGGAATAAACTTGCCTGAGTTTATGCCAGATGGCTATGTTTTCTCCGTGAAATAGGAGTTAAGGTCACTTCAGGAAGGGTAGACAGAGGAAGTAGGTCAGAGGCTTGAGAAGAAAAGGAAGTTTGGTGTAGATGTTTCAGGACTGGGAAAAGGGAGGCAATCAGAGTGGATTAGATCCTGACTCCAAGCTTCTAACCATTTTATCTGGGGAGGTGTCATCTGTGGGCATCCCCATCTTGCTAATGTTCAGATTGATGGCAAACCCAGGAGGAAACTCACCATCTCCCTTGTGTCTCTATATTTTCTCTCTTACAGTCAGGACAAGACGGGTCATCCCAGCGACCTACACCCACCCGCATTCCTATGTCAAAAGGTATGAAAGCAGGAAAGCCAGTAGTGGCAGCCCCAGGAGCAGGAAATCTGACCAAATTCGAGCCTCGAGCTGAGACTCAGTCTATGAAAATAGAGCTGAAGAAATCTGCAGCCGGCAGCGCTACCTCTCTTGGAGGGGGGAAGGGCTGAGGGCAGTGGCTGAGGGGGTATGTTGTGCAGATGCTACTGCTGCCGTGAAAACGGACCTTCGTCTGTTTGTGCCAACTCTTTACATGTACTAACGAGTTTTAAGTATCTTGTTTATAAAATAATCAACTAATAGCCATGTGTCTTTCCTATTTTGTAAATTTGTTTTGATGTGAGAGAAAAGAACTAACTGGCAGAACTACAGCTTGCTGAGTGCTTTGTTGAGGATGCTGGGCCTGAGGCAGGGCCTGACTTCTAGTTCCATTTTTGATTCTAGAAAGTGGACCCACCAGTTAACCTGTCTGAGCCTCAGGCTCTTTGTCAGTAAGATATGGGGGCTGGATCTCATCCTTTCCAAAGCCGGATCCCATATTTCCTAATTGTAAATCAGATTTAATAGGCCTTGCTCCACAATAATTGATTTTTCAGAAATTCTATTATGAAATAGGAAATAGTTTAACAATTGTCATTTGCCTCTATCAGATCCCGAATTTGCTTCATGTGCTAGAAAAACATCTCCTAGCTCTCACAGGGCCTGGACCACTAAAGTTTTGCAAAACTAAAGCCTCTGGGATGATTTCAGGAAATAATTTGAATATGAAATAAAATGGAAATGAAATATGGAATCCTAAAAGCAGAGTTTTACTTATTTGTGTGTGTCTGTGTGTATTATAGAGGTTTTGGCCATCTCCAAAACATTCGCAGAATTTTATAGACGATAATTTTAGAACCATTAATGTCAAACTCATGCTCTATTCAAGCGTGCAATTGATTCAAATAGTGGAGCAGTTTGAATAGAGCGGCCAAATGGCTCTTCTATCCCTTACAACCAATAGAGGTTGTAATGGATAGAAAATAGAAGAAAGTAATTGTGATACACTAATGCCAAGGAAAAAAAATGACATCATGCATAGCTTAATTGAATTCAAATATTTTCCTCAGTTGAATGTGGACTTTACTTGCAAATATAGAACCAGTCCATGATCGTGTGTGTGTGTGTGTGTGTGTGTGTGTGTGTGTGTGTGTGTGTGTGTGTGATGAGGTGAATGAGGTGAAGTGAATTATTATTCCTGTCAGTTTTATTTATATTTTCATTAATTTCAAGCATGTTTTAATAAGCATGAAACTGCGTGAATGCAAAATGCCAGGTGTCTCTGTGGGAAGATTAACCATATTATTAAAGTGGACACTGTGCTTCCCCTGGTCAAATAACCACAAATGAGCTCAAGGCTAAGAATCCACAGCTTAGCATCTGAGGTCTTATGCAGGCAGCCCCTTTGTCAAAATTATTTAGCCAACTGAGTGAACTGTATAAAGATAGAATAACTATAAAGTTACAAGTTGTTATTTTCCAATTCTGAATTGTGAGTGTTCAAAATTATTCGGATAGTCCCTGCCTTCGATATTTGGAGAAAGACAGATTTTTTAAAAGTAAGATATATGATTAGTTTTATCATTAAATCATCATGCTTCATGATAAAGAGGCTCTTATTTGAGTTCTTTCCACACCAATCTCCTATCTCTTACAGAACTTGGACTTGAATTGTATATGATGGTGGTAAATGCCTCACAGAATTCATACTCTTTTATTTAATGTTTATTTATTTATTTTGAGAGACAGCACAAGCAGGGGAAGAGCAGAGAGCTACGGGCAGAGAGAGAGAGAGAGAGAGAGAGAGAGAGAGAGAGAATCTTCACTGTCAGCACAGAGCCCAATGTAGGACTTGATCCCACAACCATGGATCATGACCTGAGCTGAAATCAAGTATCAGATGCTTAACTGACTGAGCCACCCAGGTGCCCCCATATTCTTTTTAATCAGGTATCTTATTGCCTGTGGCTCTCAATTCTCAGCATATGTATTAAAAGATGTTGAGTAGCCATACTAGACATGCCCTAATAATGTGATTTCAAGGTAGAAAGAGAGAAACTGAGAAAAATGATTTTATAAAACGTGATTTCAAGGAGGGCCTGGCTGGCTCAGTTGGTTAAGCATCTGACTCATGATTTTGGCTCAGGTCATGATCTCATGGTTCCTGAGACCCAGCCCCTGGATGCCTTCACACTGACAGCACAGCGTGGAGCCTGCTTAGGATTCTCTCTCTGCCTCTCCCCCACTTGTGTGCTCACACTCTTTCTCTTAAAATAAATAAACTTTTAAAAAAATGTGATTTTGAACAAGTTTAACCAAGACATCTTTCCATTTCCAATACTCACAGTTTTTAAAGGAAATGTTCCCGTTTTATGAAGTGCACATCCATCCCTTTGGGGGAAAAAAGGACATTTACTCTTTTTTGAAATGCTTCCTTGGCATTTAGGGTATTTAGTGTTACTGTACTGTAACATCCTGTATGTGAACAAATGGTGTCAAGAAATGAAAAATGAGACACTGTATTCCTTCTGACTCTACCTGTCATTCTCCAGTGACTTTTATCATAATCTATTGTCACCGATGCTGTTTTTTGCTTTTACCCCCTCACACCGTGCTAATGTCATCCCTGCCTGGAAGTCCATACCATCTATAGGGAGAGTGCTCTGAAAGGCTTAGCAGCGTGTGTACAGGATGTTTCTACATCTGGATGTAGGAATAGAGTCACCTACAAAGTACAACTGCTAAGAAAAACTTGGCAGAACAGCACATATTCACTTTTCAGAAATGGTAAAGAGCAGCCATGGCAGTGTTTCTTTGTAATTTTAGAACCAACTCTACATTTATTGGATAGCTTTGTCTTAAGGCACTTATTAGAAATGAAATCCACTAGGAATAGGAAGTAGAGGATTAAGTGTACTCCAATTCCAGCTTCCATTTGTGAGGAAGATGTTTTCACAATGCAATTTAATGGGCTGTGTAAGAGTGAATGGGATTAAAAGGTTAGAGTCTTTTCCTTGTGCTGGAACACAGTATTGTGTAGTAAACAGGGACTCACCAAGGCTGCTGCTCAGACCCACCCTAGGGATGGGGGAAGTGAGATGCGCACCCCACCCCCCGCCATATGTGCCAGTCGCAATTTGAACAGCTACACAGGAGGCCCTAGTCTTCCCCTCCAGGGAATAATTTTCATGGATCGACTATTTCAGCACACTATGATGGTGGCCATTTAGCATGCATGGTATAAGAAACGTTCCTGGGGCATCTGGGTGCCTCAGTCAGTTGGGCATCCAACTAAGCTCCTGTTATGATATTGTGGATTGTGGGTTCGAGTGCCACGTTGGGCTCTGTGCTGACAGCTCAGAGCCTGGAGCCTGCTTCGGATTCTGTGTCTCCCTCTCTCTCAGCCCCTCCTCTGCTTGTACTCTGTTTCTCTCTCTCTCTTTCTCTCAAAAATAAACATTAAATTTTTTTTTAATTTTCTTAAAAATTTTTAATGTTTTTATTTATTTCTGAGAGAGAGAGAGAGAGAGAGACAGCGTGAGCAGGGTAGGGTCAGAGAGAGAGGGAGACACAGAATCTGAAACAGGCTTCAAGCTCTGAGCTAGCTGTCAGCCCAGAGCCCAATGCAGAGCCTGAATCCACGAACTGCAAGATCATGACCTGAGCCAAAGTCGGACACTTAACCGATTGAGCCACCCAGGTGCCCCTAAAAAAATTCTTTTTAAAGAACTGTTCCTGTATGGGACATGGACCTAAGGGTATTTATCATTTCTTGAAAATGACCTTCCTGTCTCGGACACTTGCTTAAACAGAGTCATTCAGTTTCTACTGGTAATTTTATTACATTTTCAGTGAGGGCAAGTTAATGGGTAGCAAGCAGATGCTGGAAGTTTTAGTGTATTCATTAAGGGTTGGTTTACTAGATCTCTTACTTGAATGTCTTCAAGAAAGAAGTAAAAGAATAGCTTTGATATGTAGTGTGGGAAGAGTATAGTTTCAGGGAAATGAAAACATATCCAAGAATGTAAGATGTACAAAGATTTGAATTTCTCATTCCCTCATAGATTTAGAGTACTGGGGAAAGCAGGAGACTTTCCTTCTCAGAAAAACCTCAGGGATGTTAGATAAGAAGACTGTACTTATGTGGGAGCCTGGAGGGCAGAGGGAAAGGAAGAGGTAACAAGATGGGGACAGAGGGGGCTTCCCAGTAAACAGGAACACACAATTCCAAAATTTCCCCAACCCAGATGGAATTCAGGGTTTCCGCCCTACAGCCTCCTCCAGGGTCTCACTGTTGGTTACATCATCCTCTGCTATTTCAGTTTCTCCTTTGTACCTGCTACTTCCATACAGGATATAAATAAGCTCTGGAGTCTTCCATTGGAGCACAATTCTTCCTTCAGCCATGCAGTCCTCTATAGCTGCTGCCCTGTCTCCTTCCTGTCCGGTTAAGCCACGGACCCAACACTCAACCTTTTTTGCCTTCGCCTCCACGTTTCCATTTATTCCTTAACTTTTAAAATAATTAATTAATTAATTTTGAGAGAGAGGGGGAGAGAGAGAGAGAGAGAGAATGAGCAGAAGAGGGGCAGAGAGAAAGGGAAAGAATCCCAAGCAGGCTCTGCACTGTCAGCACAGAACCCAATGTGGGGCTTGAACTCACGAACTGTGATATCATGACCTGGGCTGAAATTAAGAGTTGGATGCTTAACTGACTGAGCCACTCAGGTGCCTCAACTCTTTTTAAATTAAAAAAAATTTTTTTTACATTTATTTATTTTTGAGAGACAGACCACAAATGGGGGAGGAGCAGAGAGAGGGAGACACAGAATCCAAGGCAGGCTCCAGGCTCAGAGCTGTTAGCACAGAGCCTGAAGTGGGATTCGAACTCATAAACTGTGAGATCATGACTTGAGGCGAAGCTGGACATTTAACCGACTGAGCCACACAGCTGCCCCTTTTAAATTTTTTTTTAAAGTTTCTTTATTTATTTTGAGAGAGAGAGAGGGTGAGCTGGGGAGGGGCAGAGAGATAGGGGGACAAGAGATCAAAGCAGGCTCTGTGCTGATGGCAGAGAGCCTAACACAGGGCTTGAACTCACCAAACACTAAGATCACGACCTGAGCTGAAGTTTGATGCTTAACTGAGTGACACAGGCACCCCTCTTTTTAAAATTTTATTAGAGTAACTCATACGCAGGGGCGCCTGTGTCACTCAGTTGGTTAAGCGTCTGTCTGACTCGATTTTGGCTAAGGTCATGATCTCACAGTGTTTGGGTTCCAGCTCTGTGTAGGGCTCTGTGCTGACAGAGCAGAGCCTGCTTGGGAATTTCCCTCTCCTCTCTTTGCCCCTCCTCCACTCGCTTGAGTGCATTCTCTCTCTCTCTCTCTCTTCTCTCTCAAAAATAAATAAAATAAACATTAGAATAAAAAGAGAAAAAAAGGGGGCGCCTGGGTGGCTCAGTCGGTTAAGCGTCCGACTTCGGTTCAGGTCATGATCTCATGGTTCGTGGGTTCGAGCCCCGCGTGGGGCTATGTGCTGGCAACTCAGAACCTGGAGCCTGTTTCAGATTCTGTATCTCCCTCTCTCTCTGACCCTCCCTTGCTCACGCTGTCTCTCTCTCTTTCTCAGAAATAAATAAAAACATTAAAAAATTAAAAATAAAATAAAATAAACATTAAAAACAAGTAATTCATACACAGAGTTTGCACAGTTTGAACTTGTGTTGATCAAGGGTCAGCTGTACATCTTCTGGTATTAAAGAAAACAAATCCCTCAGTAACCCTGGGACAGGCTACATGTATTCTGGGAATAAATCAGGGAAGGTGAGATGGAGAATCTCACAGTAAAATGTACAAGCATTTTTATTCCCTTGCATTTAGTTTATGCTGCTCATTCATATGCTTAGGTCTAGAACTTCTTAGGTCAGGTTTTTTTTCCCCCCTGGAAAAATAAACCTTGGGTTTCTGGTCAGGGTGACTAAGACATCTAATCTCTTTTGGTTTTCCTTTGACCTCTCTGACCACTCTACCTCTGTCTCTCTTACTGGCTCCTTATTTTCTGCATACAATCTAAATGTCATTGTTTTCATCATCTCTACCAGTTTCCTACACTACATGATCATTCTGGTTATTTTATGCACTCCCATGGCTTCAGTTAATCACCCATATATTTATGGCTACCAATCCTGTATCTTCAAATGCTTACCCAACTTTGTACTATATATCTTCAAGTTAATTTGTTTAAAAGCAATTCTCAGGGCGCCTGGGTGGCTCATTCAGTTAAATGTCCAACTTCGACTCAGGTCATGATCTTGTGGTTCAGGAGTTCAAGCCCCGCATCAGGCTTGCTGATGTTAGTGTAGATCCTGCTTTGGATCCTCTGTCCCCCTCTTTTTCTGTTCCTCCCCTGCTTGAGCTCTCTCTCTCAAAAAAATAACTAACCTTAAAAAAACCAAACAAACAAAAGCAACTCTCAACACCACCTCCATCCCTCTTCCAAGTCTTCTTACTATTCTGCATTTCAGCTAGGGTATCCTGAGCCACTCAGTCACCCAAGACACCAGTAGCCATTCTATCCTTCTTCTCCCTCATCCATCAAGTAGACTCATTCAGCAAGTCTCTCACAGTCTAATACCCTATCACTTCTATCAGCTGGATCCGCATCTCTGTTTCCTCTGCTACTGCCTAAGTTGAGGTTTTAATTACTTCTCATCTGGATTACTCCAAATGTGCCCCTAACTGGTCTCATAATCTCTAGCTTCAAAACTCTCAGATTCAGTTTTCATTTTGTTTTCCAGAGTTCAAGTTGATTGTATCACTCCTCTGTTTGAAAACCCTCCAAAGGTTCCTCATTACCTACAGAACACAATGCCAACAACTCCATATGGCTCTTGAGGTTCTCTGTGACCTGGCTCTATCCCTCCCTGCTCCTCGAGCATCCTTCCCCTTCCCCTTCCCTTGCCTGGACTCCTGTTCCCCAGCTGGACAGAATAGCTTGCATACCAGGCCAGGCCACCTCTCCTTGACTTGTTCAGCTTGTCCCTTCTCCCTACTTTTCCTTCTGGTGGTTGTGAAGGTCTCTGTTCAAAATTTCTTTTAAAAAAAGTTGCCTCTACTAGAAAGACAAGCCATTATTTCAGAATTTAAAGCTTGTCCACTTCGTAAAAAAAACTTGGTGCTTTACTGTAGAGAACGAAAACCAGAAGTTGAAGGATAGCTGGAAGTTGCAGAAGAAAGAGGTGTTCTCGCTTCCTGCCTTTGTCTGCAATGCAAACCTGTGAGAATGTGGAAGGTCCTGACAAATCATACGTGAGAACATGGAAATACAGAGATGGTGAAGTTAGAGGAAATTCAGGTACTGTCATTCTGGATAGTGTGAGTTATGGACATTTCCCTTCAAAGGCACAAGAGGTTCATAATGGGTGCAGAATGGCCAAGGATCCTGGACTGGGGAGATGTCATCTCAAGCCATCACACATGTGGAGAACTTGGGGAAGGGGAACTGAGAGCTTTCTGATGTAGACATATACTTGAATGAATTGTGAATTGCTCTTTCTTCACCCTCTCCAGCTCCCCCAGAGAAACATAAAAGACACTTCTGGGAAGATAAATTTTCAGGTGATTTGTCATGCTCTTCAGGCTCATGAAGGACCTTCCAAAATAGGTCAGGAGAGGCCCTTGTTTTAAAGGACCAAACAACACTACCAATAAGCAGGATTTAGATTTAGGATAGATATTAAGGTGAATACCCAGGGGAAGTGGATTGCTGAACAATGGACTAGACACCTGAGATAGACCTGAAAACCTGGAGACCAGAGTAAGGTTGTGTGACCTTTGGCAAATCGCCTCACTGTAGCTTATGGTTTAGCATTTAGCTATAATCTTTTATGATTCTGGCATTCTTCGTTATAGTCAAATGATACGCTTCGCTATTTAGCAAGCAACTTAAAACATCCTACCATAACACTTTTCCTAAGAACTAATAAATAATTGCTTATCTGGCAAATGTAGTTTTGGCTTCTCTACTTGTGCTAGTGTTATACATGTATGATGGACAGAATTGCAAAATCAAGTGCTAGTAAAAGAATAGTGGAACCAGACTTTAGTGGTCAAGAAGATTATTATTAAAGATGGAAGCAAAATCAAAACCAAGAACAAAACAAAAAAACCCAAGGCTTAGCAATGTTCAAACATCTCATTAATGATGGTGCCAGGTTTTCTGTACATTATTCGCTATTTCATATGAGAAACAACTTCAGGTTGTGAAGTATATTTTCATATATAGACTAAAACACCCACTCACTGGGCCAAAATAATATTGCCAAAGGATTTTCAGATACTGAGATAGCTATATAGAAGCTGTATGTGTCAAAGTTTCTATAACAATACTTTGATGAATATTTTTATCCTTACCTAAAAAGCACAGGCCATCCCCAACTTTCACATATAATGTTTCTTTCCATGTTATTCTGTGACCAGCCATAGACTGAGATCAACCTAGGTATTTAATATCTACCTCCAAAAAGGTAGAACACAAGTAATCTTGGCTCAAATGCTTAACTATTTTCCACCATTGAGTTTTGACTTATAGTTAATTTTTTTGTGTGAGATAATTAGTTCCAATTTGCTTGTATCTAGAAAGAGTAAACTATGTGAAAGATAACGATTAACTTGCCTAAAAAGAAGTTACCAGCCATAACCGATATTGGTAACTCATGCAACCTGGTGAAGAAAGGGGATGGCTTGGGCTGATGATGGAGTGGGAAATGTTTTGGAAGGAAGCAAATAAACTATTAGATGGATGAGAAGCCCCAAGGGAGTGTATTTTATCTGGTTCAAAAGTTTCCTGAAGCAAATGATAGAACTGATTAGCGGAAGTATTTTTAATTAGCTGAGCTGAATCCAAAAGAAAAGAAGGAATACAAGTCCAAGTCAACAGAGGAAGTTTATTGGACTTTCTATTTAAAACAGATGTTTTATCAGAACTCTGATTAATTTCTGAATGTGATAATAATAGGAATGAATGCTTAAATAGTTTATTAAAATGAGAACCTGAAAAGTAAACAATATCTAGGCACTCTTATTTCTTCCTAAAAGGTCTAGGATATTTTTTTAGGTGAATAAATCACTCTGCAGACAGTGTGTTAAAGCTGGAGTTTGGTAGTTAGTGGAGAGGAAAAGCAGCACAGCCCTAAGCCTGTGCATTGCCCTTTAGGCAGAGCCCACAGGAAGTAGGGAGCCATGAAACAAGGGAAACAGGTCATAGGCCAGCCAAACCAAGCAAAATCCCCGAGGAAATGTTTTCTGTAGTAATTTGGTGTGCAGTTTCCTGAGGATGAAGCAGCCCTCCTTTGCAGAGGGTAAGTCCTGCTATAAATTGAACTTCTACTATCTTAGTCTTTGGAGTGTGAACTTAGAGGCTATCTATTAAAGTGATCTTGTCTCATTTACCAGAATAGACTTTTAAAATTCAGAACTCAAGTGTCCCCTCGCAGAGAATTTGGCAGAGTATAAACATATGTCCTGCTTGGGAGGAAGACATTGACTTCCCAGGGAGTACATCTTTCCTATTCCACAGACAAAGAGCTCTCCTGGGAAGAATCAAACTCGCAATTTTTTGCAATGTTGCCACACTCTCACACTCAAGAGAGTCTCCTCCAAACTTCTCCCCAAATCCCATCTTGCATATACAACTTTAGATCTCAAGTCATTTGGCTGGCCAGTAGTTGGGATTACCACCCAAGGAGGATGAATAGTAAGATAAAGTATGATTAGGAAATGATAATGTTAAACTTCCTTTCCATGGACATTAGCTAATAGCTGGTGTGTTCATGTTATGAATTCATGTTATTGTGAAACATCTTTTCACAATAATATCATAGTTACAAATAATGTATTAATGTGTTACCTGAAGCTGCTTAAGGAGGATACATCAAGATAACACTTGAAAGAAACATATAAAGGAAAGTGTCTGTAAGCGCTCTTGGTAGACTGTTAATGTCAAAAATACATAAAAATCCAATGTCTTCATGTGTATATGCTGATTAAGATTTAGAGTTTTCTCTTTCTTACAATTAGAAAAGAAGGAAATGACGTTATTAACTGTTGGTACATCAGAAGGCCCTAAATTTAAGTACTTTGCTATTTTGAGTTTGCAGTAGAGGTAGAAATTAACTATGGCCTTTAGTCTCAACCTGTCTATTATATGCTCTACAAATTACTGTCAGAAACATGGTATCTGTAGAAAGAGAAAAGTTATGGGGCGCCTGGGTGGCTTAGTCGGTTAGGCGTCCGACTTTCGCTTAGGTCATGATCTCACGGTTCGTGGGTTTGAGCCCCGCAACGGGCTCTGTGCTGACAGCCAGCTCAGAGCCTGGAGCCTGTTTCAGATTCTGTGTCTCCCCCTCTCTCTGACCCTCCCCTGCTCACGCTGTCTCTCTCTCTCTGCTAGAAATAAATAAAAATATTTAAAAAAAAAAAAAGAAAGAGAAAAGTTATTATAGAATTATACCTGATTTTACTCAGGTTACTTTATAAGCCCCAATTGACCTATATTTGGGTCTTATTCTGAGATGAAATGAAGATAAAGCAGGAAATGGAATAAGATTTGCTCACTGACTTTGTAACTTCAGTAAAATTTATACCATTATTTTACTGTACTGAACCATAAAAAAAGCCAGGGAGAGACTTGGAAACTCTGTCCTTTTTCGAAAAAACATAAATGATGGCATAATCCCTAAAGCAATTTTTTTTGGCTGACAACCAAGGACTCTGTATGCACCAGATAGTTTTGCTGTGTAATGAGTCACTTCAGAATCTATTGGCTTAAAGCGACATTTCTTTTTAAAGTTTATTTATTTATTTTGAGAGAGAGAAAGAGAGTATGTGGGAGGGACAGAGAGAGAGAGAGAGAGGGAGAAAAGCAACATTATTTCATCTCTCACAATTTTCTGTATCGGCAGGGTGATTATTTTCTGAGTCAGTTTACAGGTTTGGGGGAAACCTAGATAATAAGCAGACGTAGGTTTAATAAATATGTTTAGTAAGTTTCAATTAATAGAGCTTCTATTATATAGATCTTTTCGCACTAGCTCTAGAAACAAGATGAACTATGTCTTCACGTGTATAAAACAAAGTAACTTGTGCTTGATTGTATTCCTTTAAATAAAGCTTATGTATATAAAAATGAAATATCCTCTTTTATTCTTAAAGTAGAATAAAATAAACTGTTATTTAGCATTGTCAAGTATTTCTGAGATAGTCATTTTATAATGCAGTCTGATTAATAGCATTAGTGTATATAGCATGCAAGATTGCTAGTTTGCTAATTTAAATGTAATAATAAAATGTCATGGCCCAACCAAGACATAGTTTCTTCTATATATGGATCCATTTGCCAGATGCATTTTCACCAATTACTGAAAATTCTGAATTCTGAAAATTCTAATCTGAAAAGCTATTATTATGATGAGGATCACAAAATATTAAGATTAAGGCAAGTCTAGGAATTTTGAGGTTTGCCCACTCAAGGTGAGAGAAGGTATTGTAGTAACCTTGCAGTATTTGCACTGCAAGGGACCTTAGAGAGGATCTTAATACTCTCATTTTGTGGTGACGAAACAAAGACATGTCCGTTCTGAATCACATCTAGGATAAGAACAATCTTGGATTTCACTGTTTTAAATTTAATTTCTCTATATTTTCCTAAGGGAGGAAAATGGGCCAGATACTTTAATTATATTAGGGAGACTTGAGATCTATGTCTTTTCACTCTGAAAACTACTACAGAAATTTTAAAAAAGAAAAAGTGTTGAGTGGGAAACAGAATCTTAGACCCTGACTTTTCACTGTATAATACTTTAATTAGTGTTTTTAGTTTTTGCCTGAAGATTTTGATATATTTTTGGCATTGAAAAAAATTAAAGCTAGAGCAATTTTCTAATGAGAAAAATGAGATGATTTTAAGGGTTTCTTGTATTGTGAAAAATCATATGTAGGTCTTAAAAACATTATAAAACCTTCATAGCTAAATATTATTAAGTATATAAAACTTATGGATTCATTTTACTTTGCTTTCCCACCTGTTTTATCCTAAATTCAAATCAAAAGGTTGAGGGAAGGAATGGGAATATCTCCACCTAGTGGTCAGTATGAAGTCACGTTAATAAAATCAAATTAAAGAAAACTTTGACAAAGTATCATCGAGTTTACATAATTAGCACAAATCTATATAATGTGCTTTAATTAATGTTTACTTAGATGTTAGCTACTTAAGTAAAAATAAAATGTAAATATTAATTATTAGAATTTAAAGTGAAAATAATAGGAGAACATGTCCATGTCATTGACTAACCCTGACATTACATTAGTACCTACACTTACCACACTGCCATATGTTGACAGGGATGTATTACATATTTCAGGTGAAGGAACCATTTGAAGCTCAATTATTTCTTTGCTCTGTTCTTTATAAGCTAAGCAATGGCAGGACTCTCTCATTTTGATCACTTATACAGTTCCATGCTTAGCACAGCGATGGGCACATAATAGTGCCTCAGTAAGCAGTCCTTGAATGAGAAAATAAAAACATGATACATTTTCACAAAAGCATATAGGTTACAATAAAAGAAAAATCAAATAAATACAAACATCACACAGCCATAACATGGCTGGTACTATTTCAATCTATTTTGTTTTACTCTTATAAGAATGAATTTAGATTTAAAAGCATATACATAACTTTGCAAAAAGCAGTCCAAGACAAATGTGAGTTATCTGTGTTTAGTGACTTCTTAGTAGATAATGAATATTTCTTTATCAAAACTCAAATCCACACACATAAAAAAAGTTAAAAATATGTTAATATGGCTCAGATTAGAAAGAATATGGGGGTGCCTAGAGGGCTCAGTTGGTGGAGCGTCCAACTTTAGCTCAGGTCATGATCTCGCAGTTTGTGAATTCGAGTCCTGTCCAGGGCTCTGTCCTTACAGATCAGTGCCTGGAGCCTGCTTCATATTCTGTGTCTCCTCCTCTCTCTATGCTCCTCCCCTGCCCACACTCTCTTTCTCTCAAAAACAAATAAACATTACAAGAAAAGGAGAAGAAGAAAAAGTCTGACTGGAGGAATATAGTTATTTCTGGAAAATAGTTTATCTTCCCAGCATGGAGCTTAAATGTAGTAATTAATATCTTTGTGTTCAGGCCTTTCCTGGGGTAAAATCAACCTAATATTATTAGAATATTAGACAGTTTCTAAAAGGGTTTAAGAATTTTGGAGGTAAAGCACATATATCAATATAAAGAAATTACCCAACGCCAGTAAAGAACCGCAGGAGAAGCTATTGGGCTCATGTATCTGTTTTTGTTTGTTTTGTTGTTTAACATCTACAGTCTTTTCATGAGATGATGTAGTACTGATCCTCACATAAACTACTGATTTTCCAGTTTAATTGAAAATACTGTTTTTCTTCTCTTTATAGAAAGCGTCGTCATTCACCAGTTACGTATGAACTCCAGATGAAATGGTAAACCAAGCACATACTGGGTGTGTGTACTTCCTCTGAATCCCTGTTGAATGAGTAGTATTTCTACAACCCTCCATCATCACTAAGGTCTTCCGTGCTACTGATCACTACTGGAAATATTTTTCTACTTCCAGTGATTTTTTTTTTTGAGGATATAATGTAAAAGCTGAAAATGGCATCGCTGATAATATGAAAATAGGTAGCAAGAGAAATTCACTCTTTGTGTCAAAATAAATTTCTCTTCCTTTTGCAAAGCTTTCAGGTCCATGGGCATATGTTATGTAATTTATTTTTATAATACACTTTGTAACGTGATTTTTTCCTAAAGTGTTTCCTTTTTCATAGTCTATGGCACATACATCTGTAGAATACACTGCCAGTTATTCAAAGTATTGGTACAGGTGCATTCAAAATGGGAACCTGTAATTATTTTCTTCTATCAATTTGTTATTTCTGAAGGAAAAGAAAGTACAACACTCTATATATTCAAAACATAAAATAGAAGCAGGAGCTTCTAAAAGAGGTTTTATTATTGGTGTACAATGCTGTGTCTGCTCATGGCTCAACAGTAATCAATAACGTTGATTTAAGCGTTTAATTTTAAATACTTAGAGCCAGTTTTAAAAGTTGCCTTTTCTAGTGTTCTGTGCCAAAACCCCTGGATGAGTTGAATTTCATACAGAACAAATTAATAAAAGGAAATATATAAGTTTAACCAGTAAGAGTTATGGGAACTGCTTCGACTGACAGTTCAATTATATTTCTGTTTTCATTATTTGCTTACATTTACAGGACTTATATTAAGGACTGTGATATCAGGATATTTCTCACAGTCTGCCCAAATAAAAGCCTGAAAAATAAAAACTGACCTAGGTAATACCTGCATCTTTTTAAAAAAAAAAATGGTAAGGTTTTCTTGATAGATAGGACTTGGATATATTTTCATAACTGCATATTGGTTGCAGAATATATTCTTTAAAGATAAAAGCTTAACATGCATTACTCAAATCTCAGTGTCAGAACTGCTGTCCAATTTTGGTTTATGGGAAAATGTGCATCTAAAGTCTACTTGAAACCCCAATAATAGGTTTTTAAAAAAGACTGCTAATGTGGATATGCTCTTAATAAGGTCTTTAAAAAGATAACTTTAAAGGTAAATGAAAAGTTGACATACCAGTTTCTGAATGCAGAAATCATATATCATGTAACTCTACTGAGATTAAAGAAAGAATGCTTCCCAGTGTCACATGGATAACTAAAAACCATGCAAGCAACACTGTTGGCTCATTTCTCTGGTTGACAGGTTGTATCCAGGTTATAAGCCCATAGAGGCGAGTCCACACTGAGTCCCTGGAATAGAAAAATTAATTTGATTTTCTCCCCTTAGGTACCTTTGGAAGGTTTTAAGGTATACTTTGTGGAATTAGCAATCATATTTGGTAGATATTATAAATTAAATTATATTTTATGTAAAATTAGTTTAATTTTTATAAGTAAAAGAAATGCTGGTAGCCTGTCCTACCTTGAATGATTGTGAAAGTATCACATATCCTTCAGAACTTTTGATTAATGATTAAGAAAACTAGAGTGTGTATGTGTGAAGATTTGAAACACTGTTGCTATGAGTTTTGTTTTCTGAAAATGTTTCTGAACTGTAACAGCATTTTCAATTAGAAAAGGGTTTTATCTTGTATTGTTATCTTTTTTGACACACAGTTAAGTTCCCTATTTGCCAATGGCTATATACATCTGATGGCAAAATATTCTGATATACCACAAATTAGCATTTGAAGCAAATAACTTTTTCTCAACTTGTGGGAATTTCATTAAGCTAACAGTGAAAAGGCTAGAGGATGAGACTTTACTTCTGGACTTTAATTTAAAATATTACAAGTAATGTACTTGGATCTGAAGTTTTAATTTCTCTTGTCTTTATAAAATTTGGTACCTGCGATGCAGAGTAATGATGGTGGTGCACAGTCACTTAGGTGGATGCTGAGACTTTTTCTGTTCATGCTGTGATTAAGTCCTCTGTGCAAACGTAAAAGGAATCTGAATGACAGATGAGTAAAACTAATAGAAATTAATATTTCATCCTTACCTAATGAATAAACAAATATGATCATAAATAGTCTCATCTCAATATCCACATCCAATTGAAAAAATTACCTCCATGTGTAATCCTGGAACCATCCTAGATTCACATAATTTCTGTATCTTTTCTTGTAAGTAAATCTCCAATCAGCAATATGAAAGATAATCAGTTTTGAATGGAATAATTGTATTTTCTGAAATGATTCCAGTTTAAAGTACAACAATTGAACCAACTCATTATTTTTACCCTTTTTGGTAAAAGTATTTTTTGAAGTATCTTCTGGAGAGATTTTTTGAGGTACTTTCTGCAGACAGTGGATACATGTTCCAGATGATAGATGACTAGAAAGTTCACAAAATGTGAAGAAATAATTGTCTTTTAGGACAACCATAAAAAAAAATCATGATGTGGAATACCTAGCTTAAGCATTAAAAAAGACACTAGTGCTATCAAAATAATTCGCAGGTTCTACAAACCAGTAGTAGAGGAAGAGTAAATGTTGGATCAGACAATATGACAGACAAAATTTTAACAGTATCAGACAATATTTTGTCAATATTCTGACAATATCAGACAATATTTTGTCCTTTCTCTTTCTGCTGTGGTTGGATTTTCCTGGAAATGAATAAAAAATGGCAAAAGTTGGGTATGTGCATGAATCTGATGAGGAACAATTCTAAAAATAACAAAAATGCAAAATGGAAGTTAAAAAAAACCCACAACTGGCACCTGAGGCATACAACTCCCTTTGGATCCCAGTGCCAAGCGCCTGCTAAAAATACTAATTAGAAGGCAAAGAGGGAAAACAATAAAAATTATTGTAATAAACTAAAAAAATTAGGACACTTTCCTAGAATAAACTTTGCTTAGTGACCACTAATATTTTATTGTCTTAAATTTTCAACATTTACTCCATAACTATACGATAACTGTGTTATATAGGAAAAATGCTGTAGATTAGTAAGTTCGAATAGAGATTTTTATAGGTGCCATCACAGAATACATTTATTTTTTGGTGGTGTTTTTTCATTTATATCATTTAGGTAATTTTGCCTTACCATTCACAGATGTTATTTTTACCAGCGCAGACTGTATGTAGATTTTGTTTAAAAAATATCAGATGTCAGCCTCTCCATTATAAGAGGCTTACATTGTGATCAGATATTCTTAGAAGTCTTGCAGTTTAATGGATTTACAAAAGCAAAAAAGTGCATTGAAAATTTTTGGTGTTACATTATATTTTAACGGCATTCTCAGTTTTGTTTCCTTTAAGTACGAGAAGTTTATTATTTTTTCCACTACAGCCAAGTGAATTTATGGGTATCTACTTGTCTTTTATATGAATGTAATATCTAGCTTTCAGTTCTTCACAGGTTATTGAAATTATTTAGCCAATTAAGATGCTCTCTTTGTGTTACTTCCAAAGTCAACCATGTTTATTCAAATCTCACTAGAGAGTGAGAAAAATAACAATTGTGATAAAGAAACATTGTGCAATATTCTTTTTTGAGTTGGAACATAATATTCATAAAATTAAAATCATTTAAAATGAATATTCAACCTTCACCTTCTTTTTATTTAAAATTGTTTGCTTTAAGATAGTTTTCACTTCTGCATTTCATGTTTTCTTAAAAATATGTTTTTCACTGTGAATAAGCAGAAGTGGTTCAGCAGATCTGCCAAAATGAGATACTTTTCCTCTTAGTTTCATCATAGTCTGATTCTTTAATAAGATGAAAACTGTAAGACACGAAGAGAATGACGGGTTATAGGGTTTCCCTCAGCCCATTTATCCTCACCAAATGCAATGTCAGTCAATATTCAGATATTACTCTACTGCTTTCTGCTGTCATTCTGAAGATAGACTGCTCAGTAGAGCAAATGCTCGTGAGATTTTCCCAGCAATCCACAGCCCATTTTCTAGAGAGGCAGTTGGGTAATGCTTGCAGCAAGGTGGGACAGGGGGACAGTAAGGCTATTCTCTGGCCCCTTTTATTTACCAGCTTTGTGCCAGAAATGGTGGTCCATAGCCAATCTCTACTTATCTTTGCCTTATTTGGGACAAAGGAATGGCTTTCTCCTGTTTATTGTTTAAAGATGTACCTATCAAAAAAGCAGGCAAGGTTGATGTCTAAACAAAGATGCTTTCTACAGGGAAGTTGCAGATGTTAGGGGTCTCGCCCATAAGGCAGCTCTGTGGCCCTTTTTCAGAGGAGTGAAGCCCTTTCATGCACATGGTTTAAGAGCACTGGCCAAAAGTCATTGGTTTTGTGATTTCCCAGGAGAAGAAGGGTCTTAAGCTTTCTACCATATTTGCTTAAATGAATTTGTTCCCCCTGAGCCCTGGGCTAGGGTCATTTTTGTTTTTTGTTTTGTTTTTAACTGTTTATTTTTGAGAGAAAGAAAGCACGAGTTGGGGAGGGCCAGAGGGAGGGAGACATAGGATCCAAATTGGGCTCCCTGGGAGCCCAATGCGGGGCTTGAACTCATGAACCATGAGTGAGGTAGTGACCTGAGCCCAAGTCATACACTCAACCCACTGAGTCATCTAAGTGCCCCTGAAGTCACTTTTAATGAGCACCAGACTATTCTTCTGTACAGAGAAAATGGAACAAGTTCCCTGGGCTCCAAGCATGTTTACAATAGGGCACATTGCATCATACTAGTTTTGTTTTGTTTTGTTTGGGTCTTTTTGCATGTCACTAAAATTTACTTTTGAAATTTATATTTAACAATATCTCAAGGAACCTATAAAAGATGTCAAGCTTTGAGACCTCCCTTCACCTGAGGCAACCCTCACTGACTGTGCAGCTTCAGGCATAGCAATCCGATCCACAGATAATGGTTGGGTCCCAGTTTCCTGGAGTTCCCAGATAACTTTTTTTTTTTTTTTTAAGATAATCAGTCCTCCTTTAGTTTCCCCTTGCATTATCTTCAGCATTTCTTTCAGAGATAAGCATCTCTAAGGAGAAAATATCTTTTTCCCTTTCTCTTGAGGAGTCCATTTTCCAATCTTATATTGCCTTATATCGACTGGCATTGGTGTATAAAGTTCTTTCTCCAGTTGGTCTATAAGCTTCTTAAAGACAGGACTTGCATATTCCTCATAGTGAATCTAAGGTACTAGATAAATGTTTGCAAAGGGCGATATAATTGCTTCTAGGGAGAGGCCTTTTCCCACTCTTCTTCCAGCTGCCCTATCTCCTTTCCCCCAATCTTCAAAGACCTTTTCCATGACCATCATCACATTCTCATTTTTGGTTTCTAGAATATTCTAGGGCACAATTCTTTCTCCTCTTTGACAGCAAGACATATGTTTAGGTGAAGTGGCAGGGCGTTTTGTAGGTCCTCCATTACGGACTCATCCTCCAAGTGTTAGTTCTCTAGGACTTCTCCTCCAAGTGTTAGTCCTCTAGGAGCAGTACTTTAGCCAAGGTATTCTGTGCCAGATATTCCTCACCAAATTATTCTGGCTGCTGATCTTTCCCTTGTAGAAACCTCTGTGCCCACGAAGGTGTTAGATGCAGAGTTTAGATCCAGAGTATTAAGCCAGAAAAGACTCTCCATCACTGATCTTAAGGGAAGTAAGGCTCTCTGCAAAGACAAAGGGCCTTGTCTTATCAGACTACATATGGCCTATGTCATTTTAACAAGAAAAGTGTGTTCAGTCATTTTCAATTCACAAAGAGGTCAAGCATTGGTTCCCACATGGCACATTGTTGCAAGTAGATAAGTGGGAGGAATGGACTATATAAACTACCAGAGTATTTCCCAAGTATGGAGGGTACCAGAGATCTTGGTTTCCAGGGAAGCAACCTAAGCCCCTGAGAAAAAGTACATGATCAGCTAGGGTATGGAGTCCTACAAATCATTAATAATGAGTGTAATAAAAGGTTCAACTTTCCCTATGTTTTTAAATTTTTGATCCTATTTTTTCCTGCACGGAGAGCCATAATGTCACTCAGACCTTAGGACCCACTTCCTCACAGTTTAGCTTTTGACATCACAAAGAGGATGAGGTGTGGCATCTCCTATAACCCCTTGTGCACACGTCTCATGTGGCACTGACCTCATCATATTTCAATTGTTTGTTGGCAAGATGTCTCTCCCACTAAAATGTGAGTTGAGAATAGGTCAGGTTAGTTCAACAAGATTTACTGAATACCTTTAAGACCTTGGCATTTTTCCAGGTGTTGTAAATACAGAGACAAATAAAAAGTCTCTGACCTTGAGGAGCTTATTATCTAAAAGGAAAGATAGACAAAAACATGTATTTTTCAGTACTACGGTTAAGTGCAAGAATAGAGGTATGTATAAGTTGCCTTGAACTCAGAGACAAACTCTCTTTGTCCTCAGGGACAAAGAAAGACTTCTCAAATTGGCTACTGTCTTGCATTTTGAAGGATGAGTAGGAATGAGCTAGCAAGGCTGTTTCAGCAGAAGTGGGGTCTGAAGGGGGGGGGTCCAATAGGTTGGACAGGTTAGGAACTGAAGACGGTGAGTACAGATTCTTCTTCTCAGATGATTCAGTGAAAATAAATATGTTGTAGAATAATCTGTTGAACCCCTACCTCATCTCTCACCATGCACTGGTCAGAGGGAGGTCCTAGGAGGTCTTGGCTATTTGTTATAATAAATATTTAGTTCCATTGACAAAAAAATTGTTTCACTTCTCGGGCTCAATAGAAGTTGACTTTTGCATTTAAGTTCATTTTGTGAAAGTCATCCTTCAAAAATATGTTAGAGCTATTTTAAAGAAATAATGAATAACTTCATAGGACATAGTGACCCAAATATTTCAAAAAACTAAGAATATTGAAATGTGTTACTTCCTCCCCTCCCCGACTTCCCATAATTTAAAACTTGGAAAAACATAAAAAATGTAGGTATGTCTAAATATAGTCCAAATATGATTTATAAGAGGTTTTTATTTATTTTTGAGAGAGACAGAGTATGAGTGGCGGAGGGGCAGAGATAGAGGGAGACACAGAATCCAAAGCAGGCTTCAGGTTGACTGAACCACCCAGGTGTCCCAAGAGGTTAAACATTTCCCCTGTATCTCTCTGTTCTCATGGAGTAATAAGTTTCTTCCTTCCTTTGCCTGTCCCCTTTAAAAACTAATTTCACTATTATACATATAACAATTGTCAGTTGGCCATCAAGTGAGAGATGGTAATGTCATATTTGAAGGGAAGACCTTATCTATAATTGATGGCACCTATTGGAAAAATATATCCCATGGGATGTAATCAACTGAGAAAGCCTATACAGTGAAAGTCATAAAGTCTGAAATCTTACTAGAATTATATTTTTTCATTTAAAGAAATTGTGGAATTATTAGAAATGAAACCTTATTTCTTTCTCCAAACAAAGTTCTTAGGTTGTCTACTCTTTCTTCTAATGAGACTAACCATAAAAATACCTTGTTTGACTCGTGTTTCTGATTAATAAGATTATTATTCATGAAATTGCAAAAGCTTTCATCACAGCACCAATGACCTCAGGCTAATCAGATGATCTCTCGGTGTGAAAAGAAAAGAATTTTCTTAAATGCCTAACTGAAAAAGTTTAATAAATACACAACATAAAAAGCAGGAAGAAGTCAACTTTAAAAGCAGTAATTTTTCAAAGTCAGTTGGAATCAATTTCTGATGCAATAAAATGTAACAAATTAAATTTATTATATAAATTCTATATCATCTTTTTCCTAAAAATCTTATCAGATAATTAAAAATGAATATTCAGTCCCACCAAAGTTCTCTAAAGTAAGATGCCATGATTAACTGAATAGAACAATTTTTTCCTTCAAAAATAAACAAGCAAAAATACTACCCAGTCACTGAAAACAATTCAAACCACTTCCAGTCTCTAAAAACTTTCTCTTAAATTCATACTGGTAAAAACTATGGCACATTTCTTAGGTCTCTTTTTAACTTCCCTGAACATTGTTACACTACACATGTGAATGAAATGGCTTGAATGTGGCTAGAAGCTAGAGAGCTAAGGCAGACCCAGACACTCAAAAGAGTCTAACAATTAAANCGACCAGAAAAGTTTCCTCTTCTTAATTCTTCAAGTTACTCAATAGCTATTCAAAATTTTTTACCCTAATATTTCTGGTTAACTAGTTCAGTAACCTGAACACAATTGAGCTAAAAAATAAAAAAAATATATTATAAAACTACCCTGCCAAAGGCTATTTATATACATCTTTTCAGATCATGGGGTTTGATCTTCTTTATCGTTTTGGATTTATGTTTATATCTGGACTCATGCACTCATTGCATACTTATTGCATTGGTAGTTGGCATTAATCAAAATCACTTAGCCACATAAATTCTTTTACTAGGAATCAGCAAATGAACAATCATTTGAACAATACAAATGTTATGTAAATGTATCATCAATGCTCATACATATACACACACAGAGTCATGCCTACAACGACAGTAAAAAAAAAAAATGCATATACTGGTAATCCATTTTGAGAACAACCACTCTCTTTTGTTACCCTAGAAATGCTGAATAACATTTAAGAATTTCTACTTCATCAGATTAAAAACAAAAACAACCCCCCAGAAAACTACCCGGTAAGGACTATTATAAAACAACATGTAACCAAGGAAATCAAAAAATTTTGAGTCCCCTGAGGTAATGATGTGGATGTAAAAAAAAAAAAAAAATAGCTCAGTAAAGCAGCATATTGTGATGGGACAGTACAGAGAAGAAAAGGAACTGTAAGGGCAGAAACCTCTTTGACTTTGGCCAGAGCAAGTTCTTATTAGACATGGAAACACAAGCAAAAATGAACTATTGGGACTTGATCATGATAAAAGGCTTCTAAACAGTGAAGGAAACAATCAACAAAACTAAAAGGCAGACTGTGGAATGGGAGAAGATATCTGCAAATGACATATCTGATAAAGAGTTAGTATCCAAAATCCCTAAAGAACTTATCAAACTCAACACCCAAAAAACAAACAACCCAGTTAAGAAATAGACAGAAAACATGTGTAGACACTTCTCAAAGAAGACATCCAGATGGCTAACAGACACATGAAAAGATGCTCAACATCACTCATCATCAGGGAAATACAAATCAAAACCACAATGAGATACCATCTCACACTAATGGCTAAAATTAACAGCACCAGAAACAATAGGCTGTGGTAGGGCCCGCTCCCTAAGGAAAGAAAAAAAAAGAACATCTCAAGGTAACCTTGCTATTCGGGTATGTGACAACATCCCTCATGACCCTGTAACATAAGACCACTTAATCAGACTGCATGTTATCATATATGGGAGTCAAAGAAGTAAAAAATATATAGAAAAGCATGCCACACGGTGTTCAGGGCTCAGTTCATTGGGAAGAACCCAACTGAGCTGGGTTGGAATAAAGTTGCTTCCTGGAAAGAAAAGCCTCAGTGTCATGACTCTCTGTGCAAGAATCCTACTACAAGGTGTTGGTGAGAATGTGGAGAAAGGCGGACCCTCTTGCACTGTTGGTAGGAATGCAAACTGATACAGCCACTCTGGAGAACAGTCTGGAGGTTCTTCAAAAAGCTAAAAATAAAACTACCCTACACTCCAGCGACTGCTCTATTAGGTATTTACACAAAGGATACAAAAATTTACATTCAAAGGGGGTACATGCACCCCAATGTTTATAGCAGCATTATCAACAATAGCCAAATGATGAAGAGAGCCTAAATGTCCACTGACTGATGAGTGGATAAAGATGATGCTGGTATGTATGTATATATAGTAGAATATTACTCATCCATCCAAAAAAATGTAATCTTGCTGTTTGCCATGATGTGGTTGGAGCTAGAATGTATTATGCTGAGTGAAGTAAGTCAATCAGAGAAAGACAAATACCATATGACTTCACTCATATGTAGAATTTAACAAAACAAATGAACATAGGGGAAGGGGAGGAAAAAAGGAGAGAGGGAAACAAACCACAAGAGACTCTTAATGATAGAGAACAAACTATGGATTGATGCGCGGAGGTGGGTGCGGGATGGGCTAGATGGGTGATGGACATTAAGGAGGGCACTTGTGATGAGCACTGGGTGTTGTACATAAGTGATGAATCACTGAATTCTACTCCTGAAACCAATATTGCACTGTATTGTTAACTAACTAGAATTTAAATTTAAAAAGGAGGGAAGGAAGGAAGTGGGGAGGGGAGGGAAGGAACTGTAAGGTTATCATCAAGAGATTTTGAAAAAGGTACTTTCATCTATTTGGCCCTCATCTGAAAATGTTAGGAATTAAGGAAGCTTTCAGTTTTACAACTGTGTTTCAGTCAAAATAGAATTTCTAATAAGAAAAAAAAAGAGACAAGACATTTTTTATGGCAAACACAACTAAAGAAAAAGCAGATAAACATATTGCCATTACTCAGATCACTAAAACAACAAAAATCTTAGGGCACAATAACTGACCATTTACACAGAATGCTGAAATAGCGAACATCTTAAGGAACTATGACATTTAGTGGATGTGATAATATAGGCAGAAATGGGGAGGAAAAAATTTGCCTTATGCTTTATATTTTTGCAGTATATCCAATATTGTTATACACAGTTTTACTAACCAACAGAACTTAGCAAAAAAGAAGTATTCCTTCCATGCCTTCTCCATTAACTGTGATAGATGAATGTTTTCCATTTGAGCCTTAGGTTGAAAGTAAACTTGCATTGACCAAAACAAACAAAAAAATAGACCCACCTATGTGAACAGTGCTAAGAATTTGAGAGATACTGGATGTCATATAAGAGCAAAACCAAGCATGCCAGTTATCTGCCAGATATTCAATTGGCTCACACCTTGAGACGTGTAGTCATTTTGAAAATGTATTTAATTTTAAATTATGAGGCCCAAACACTCTTTTCATTTCTCTTTCCTTGGCTTACCTTATGAAAGGCATAAACATAGACAAAGCCCAACAGAAAGTAAAGTTTGGGTATTTGTTTTCAGATGCGGGTTTACTTTCTGGTCTGGGTTTCAAAGACTCCAGTATAATATGAACTGCATATAATTAAAAAAAAATTGGGGTGCCTCGGTGGCTCAGTCAGGCAAGCATCTGACTTGATTTTGGCTCAGGTCATGATCTCACTGTTTCTGAGATGGAGCTCCCCATGGGTCTCTCGCTAACAGGTAGGAGCTTGCTTGGGATTCCCCCTCTCTCTCAGAATAAATACATTTTTAAAAATTACAAATATATGCTTATCGCAGGAATTTTGGAAAATAGAAAAAACGCAAAAAACAGCGAAAAAGCATCCTCCATCCAATCAATGGATATTACCATTATTTACTTTGTAGCTGGGATTTATACTACTTAGGTATCATTCAGCTACTTTTTATATCAGGAGTATTTCTGTGGGTCATTAAGTACTTAGCAGTTTTAAGGTGTCTACATAGTATCTCATTTTTTAGTGTTGCCATAATTCATTAAGGTTTTTTGATTATCATCTTAAAGTGAAGAGCTACAGCTTATTACAAGAGACTTCTTAATGTGCAAAAGAGAAACGCAGACACAGAAAATAAGGAAAAGTTAACATGAAGGCCATTAATGGAGGAGAAAACAGCTTAGAGGTAAGATAATAGGGTTCACCATACGGTAGGATTTATTCTTAAAAAATTTTAATGTTTTATTTATTTAAGAGAGAGAGACAGCGTGAGCAGGGGAGCGTCAGAGAGAGAGGGAGATACAGTATCCGAAACAGGCTCCAGGCTCTGAGCTGGGAGTCAGCACAGAGCCCGACGCGGGGCTCGAACCCATGAACCGTGAGATCATGACCTGAGCCGAAATCGGACGCTTAACTGACTGAGTTACCCAGGCCTCCCCCCATCTTTTTTTTTTTTTTAATTTTTAATGAATTTATTCTTATAGTACAAAAGGGTCACCCACCATGCATCTTACTTAGCGTTTACATTTGCGCCTTGAGAGGAGGTTTATTTATTTAAGAGAAAGTCGCGGTTTTATAACCTAAGCAAATACTGCCTATCCCACCGGGCTCAAACTCCCTTGGTGTGGTCTTTTAAATGCTTCGATACCCCTCAGAGAGGGCTTCGAGGTAAGACAAAAACCTGTTTGGCGCCAGAGCCACCAGAAAGACTTCTTTGTCAGTAGCTCGAGGGCGGAGGAGGGTGATGTGGGCCCAGGGGGTCGGACCTGCACTCTAAACCGGCTGTCTCCATGAAACCCACAGCAAGTTACGTGAAAGCGCAGACGCTTCAGCGCGTGGAGCGAAGACGAGCTTACGGCGTAAGAGTCAAGACATCGGCGCTCCCAGGGCCGCGCAGGCGCAACGTAGCTCCACGCTCTGGGGGTTGAGGTCCTCACTTTGTCGTCACAGGGCAGATGATCAGGGTGCGTCCGCCTCTTCCCTCCCCCTTCTACACTCCTCCCTTTTCCCCTCCCCTTGTCCCTCAGTCTTCTCCCTCCTTCTTCTCTCCCTCCCTCTGGCGTCCCCAGCCGACTCCCGCTTCCGGTCGGCGGCCGTCTGCGGAACGGTGTCCCGCCTCTTCCGCCTTTACAGCGGAGGTGGTGGCCGCAGCGGCGCCTGCGCATATTCTGTCAGGGTCAGCAGGCGGGTCCCCTGGGTGGTCCACCTGCGCGTCGCGGAGCCGCGCCGTGGGGGTCGATGGCGATGAACTATAACGCGAAGGATGAAGTGGATGGTGGGCCCCAGTGTGCTGCTGGGGGCACCGCTAAGAATCGGAGGCCGGATAACACGGCCTTCAAACAGCAACGGTTGCCGGCTTGGCAGCCCATCCTTACGGCTGGCACGGTGCTACCTACCTTCTTCATCATCGGCCTCATCTTCATCCCCATTGGCATCGGCATCTTCGTCACCTCCAACAACATCCGCGAGATCGAGGTGAGGGGAGGGAGCGGCGGTGGGAGTTGGCGCTGCCCCGGAGCGGGGTCCTCCCAGTCCGCTCCACTCCAGCCCCAACCTCAGCTCCTTGGAGGTTGACAGGCGGGCTCCACCCTCCCCCGCGTCTTCCCTCTGTTCTGTTTCTTCTTTTTTCTTCTATGTGTTTTCTGTATTTACAGTTTTGTCCGAGCTTCCTCTTGCGATTTACAGGGTTACAGACGGAATGGATGTTTAATGCAGGGGGTGGGTCAGGTGAAGAACGCCCCTTTAATGCCCGGTTTGTGTGGTTCGGTCGGGGTTTTCGCCTCCAACGGAGATTAAAAAAAAGCGGGGGGAAAAAAGAAGAAGTTATGTCTGAATGTAACTCCGGGAGAACTGACGTGGTCAGAGTGTCATTACTTGTGTAGGGATTACAGAGATTAACACGTGAGCCAGAGTCCTAGAGATATTGATGATTTTTATGTAAAGAAGTTGTCGTGTTACTTGGTCACATATTAGGACATGAAACCGAAGTGCGCACAGAACCTTTCATTTTGGGCTAATAAATGCTTTTAGTTTTAAGGCATGATACAGGTAAATGGTAACCAGAATCTTCCAATTCTGGTTTTGCTTTTAAACTGCTTTTAATAACTGCAGTACATCGCTCTAGTACCCGCCCTCTCCGAATTTAAATTTGAAAAAGAGTCAAGGGCTACACGCAGAGAATTAGTTGTACACCATGTATTGAACATTTTACTGTTATAAACAAGACAGAAACTTGGGAAAGCGTCTTGAGTGTAGGAGCGGTATCCTAGTATCTTCATCTATCTGTAGTGGTGAAGATAGGTAGATACTGGAATGTAAATGCTTTGTAGAGATATCCTGTATTAAAAGCTGCACATCCTCTTGTATATCAGAGGGTATTTTTATCTGTTTAGAAGGGCAAGAACTGGTACCTTCTCTTGATTCCTTCTGCTCTATTAGATTATGCCATTTTGCCCAAAATTTTATTAAATACTTTACATATGTGCATGTGATAATGGGACTTTCAGAGTAATTTTATTTTAATTACAGGAACAAAGATACCTATTTACAGTATAATTTATGATGTGACTTCTAAAAACAAAATCTGTATATCTTTTAATTGTACAATGCTCACTTTGATGTTACTTATAGTAATAGAATAGTATCAATAGCGTAGTTTTTGAATCTTTTACTAAAAATTCATTATTGGTTTAGTAACTGGAGAAAGTGCTACAGTACATTTCTTCAGCAGGTACTTTTATTTGTTTTATCCTTTTTACCTCCCTAATAGTCCTGCATATATAGTACTTGTCACCGAACCACTCTAGGATCACACATATCAGGATATGAGCAAAAACAGTGTAATGCAAGGACCCATGGGCTCTGGGTTGGAGTTAGGTAGAGTTGGTGTTAAATTCCAGCCCATCTACTAACTAGCTCAGTTTCTTGGAAAGCCTAATATGTCCAAGCCTAAGTCTCCTCACCTGTAAAATAGGTGAATGATGCCTGTCTTATAAAATGTGAGAATTAGAGACAATATAGGAAAGATTCCTGGCACTAAGTTTTTACAATAAATAGTTCCTCTCAGTATGATAATTACTGATCAGGAGATGAGAAATGGAGTCAGATTGATATTTGTTACTAAGCTGTCAGAGTGTTATAAAATTAAGACAAAAACCAAATGTCTTGATTCCCAGCTGTAATCTTTTATGCCACACTAAAATCCTTACTGCAATGTTAGTTAAGTAGAAGAAAAGAATTTAACATTAGACATTTGTCATTTTACTTAAACTTAAGATAATAAGATGAAAGTAGCAATAATTTCAAATTTTATATGATGGACATTGACTATCAGAACTCAACATCTGTTAACATTTACTATACTATGAAAATAAATTTTTACTTTCTTTTAAACTTTTGGGCTCTGAAATAAGTAAGGTTCTTCACACTAAGTAGTTGTTGAAATGAAAATTTCTTAACAAGCTCTCATGTATGTAATTCTGAATCAAGGTGCTGAGGGGTCTCCTGTGCCTTGGTCTGATGAAAAGGGCACTGAAGATTCAAGGCATTAGAGTTGAGGTCTCAGCTCTGTTACTCTCTAGACTGTGATTGTAGGTGTATTTTTGGGTCACAGTTTCTTCTTTTTTGAAGAATCAAAAGATTGAGACTACATGATCTCTGAAATGCTGTTCATTTCTAAAAATCTATGACTTCCAGCTTTAACATGATTTTAAAAAATGCTGCATATTTGAATTGTATCACCTTTAGAACCAGAGGAAATGAAAATTGGTAATGATTAGGAATTTTGTACTAATGCTGACAATTGTATAAATAGAATAATTTTTTTTTTTTTTAATTTGGCTGCTAAGTATGTAGAAAATTGGTTCTGGATTAGATGTGAGGTATTAGAAAAACTAGGGAACTTTCCCAAAACATACATGCTTGTTTCTACCAGCTACGTCTTTTGTTAGCCACTAGTTTAGGTTAAGATATTGTGAGGGTTATTAAAAGTAAATGGGTAATGAGAAGTTCTTGCCAGTCTCTACACTGTAAGTTGTTCACCCCTCTTTAGCTTGTTTCCTCAATTTTGAAAATTAAAAAAAATTTTTTTTAGTGTTTATTTATTTTTGAGAGAGAGAGGGACAGAGTGTGAGTGGGGCAGGCACAGAGAGAGGGCGACACAGAATCTGAAGCAGGCTCCAGGCTCTGAGTTGTCAGCGTACAGCCCAACGCGGGTCTTGAACCCATGAACCAAACCGTGAGATCATAACTTGAGCTGAAGTTGGACGCTTAACTGACTGAGCCACCCAGGCACCCCTCAATCTTGAAATTTTAAGAACTTTCATTGCTGTATTGCATCAACTTACTAGGCTAGAGGAGACTTGTCAAATCAGAATGCTTTTGTAATTTAACTTAAAGTGCTGATAAGTTCAAAAATCCATATGTTTTAGACAAAAATCAGTGGGTGTTTACCCTTCTCCCAGAAATATTATATTAAAAAATTACTCTTATAAAAGCACATTGGACTCCCCTGAAAAGGGTATAGAAAAATATTTTTAAATTTTAATGCTTATGTTTGGCAGTATTATCTTCCTAGCTCTGTCCTATTAGGTTTGTATATCTTATTTGGTTGGTTTTTAGATTTTCCACCATCTAATATAGTGAAGTTATTAGAAAACTAAAGTTGTTAATTATATCATTCATAAGAAAATAGTTTACATATTTAATATCTCACTTAACGCTAAAGTTTAATATCTTCATTTAATATTAGCAGCAAGGAATGAATATTTCCTTTAATTTGGCACTTCTAGAAGTGAGCCACATCCTTTTATAGCAAAAATAATGATTTTCTAGTCTAGGACCCTTGTTGGTAAGGCTGAGTTGTTTCTTGAATAGAGTTAACCTGAGAAAGGCAAGGAGATATTCTTAACTTTTGCAAAAGCATTTATCAGTGTGAAGTTATATAGTTTTAAATTAATGGTTAGAATCAGATGAGGACATTTTTCAAAGTAATATTGAGAATAAATTTAAAAACTAAATATTTACTTCAAATTAATATCGTCAAAAGGTTCAAGATAGGTTTTCATCAAATTTTAGAGGAATAGGACCCCTCTCACCCTCTTCCCCCTTGCTGCCAGCATGTTTGATAGAGAAGTTCCAACTCGCCTCTGCTTTATCTTATGTCATTTACTGCTCTCAATTATTTAATTCTGGTTATTTTCTGTTTCTTTAATTTCTGATAAAAATATTCATCTGTTGTTTGTACTTACGTGTAACTTGGAGTCTTACATAATAAGAGTTTTAAGAGGATTAGATTTCTCTTCTGCATTTAGTATTATTCTTTGTGTCTGCTTAGCTTATAGCTAAGAGTCAAGGAAGAATGAGTTGCTGTGTAGAAATGATTGTTAAAGGTAAGCCACGTTATGTTAAGAAGTTTAAAATTTTGATATTCAAATGAATTGCAGCTGCTTAGAAGCTGACTCTTGGAAATTAAGAGGTTTGTGGTGTTTTAATTTGTTTCTCAAGTAACTTTAGTACTTAAGAGCAAGATATAACAAAGTAAATATGGCTGGCCCAGACCATTTTGTAAAGCTCAGGAACTGAGAATGGTCCTATAAATGAAAATTTGCAATTGATTTGATGATAGGGAACACTAACTTTGGATGTCACTTATGGAATGTTAACCCCACCTCAATAATTTCATTCTTATTAGTAGGCCTGTATTACCAGAATATTGTATGCAATTGTCATTATTATATTTTGAATTTCATCAATAAAAATTTGTGCAAAGTTGTTTTCTTTTGTTACATAGGAACCTACATAATATCCTTGACCTTGCTCCTTGATTTGCAAAGTCCAGAGTGTTTACTTTCTGGCCCTTTACAGAAAAGAATTTCCTGCCCTTGACTTAGAGTTTTAAAGAAACATACAGATAAATTTAGCATTTGTTAAAAAAAAAAAAGCAGTGTTTAACTTATACGTTCTAATCCTCAGTAATCTTTCAAGATAGGTATAATGATCCCTGATAATTGCTTGTGTTGAATCTTCTTTGTACACATTTAATAGATGTAAAGTACCTTAGCTAAACTTAACATTAATCTTGACTCAGGTGATCTCATTCTTCATTTTTTTTTTGTCATAGTCAGATAAAGTTCAAGCTACGTAAAAAAAAAAAATTGCTTTTGAAATTTTTACTTTGAAGAAAGGATTCCAGATAAATTCTTTGGCATGTAATTATTAGTTCAGAGGGGTACTTAAAATGCCATTTAAAAAAATTAATCTAATTAATACTTAAAATGATTTACCTTATTACTCAGCATTTTGTTGGGTGACCTGTTTAGGTTTTAACATTGATTTCCTTTAAGACAAACTTACATTCTAAAATGGAAGTTTTCCAGTCCTTCTTATATAGTGTAAAAACTGCATGTCCTTCAAATTCCACCTTTCCAAGCGCATTAAATCCAGTTTGTTTCTTAGGAATAGGATGTATTTTTAGAATTACTAAAAAGAAATGGCAGTTTGATTTAGAGGAACAATTACAATGGTAGCAAAACAAAGCTGAGAAATATAATAACTCTTAAACTAATCTAGTCATCTATCTATTTTACCTCTGATTATTTGTGTTTTATATTTAAGCTAATGGACAGGTCTACAATTTATCATTGTATTCTGTTCTGTGCTTTGTATACTTTTGACATTTAATAAGTATTAACTTTTTAAAATAAGGGAACTGTAGTTCCTCTTCCCCCAGTAGCCTCTTTCTTTCTAGGATAAGTTATAGATTATTGTCTTTAGTATAAACTTTTTCCCTACCTTTATTGAGGTATACAGTTGACAAATAAAAATTGTATATTTTAAGGTGTTCAGTGTGATGGGTTGATATATGTATGTATACATTGTGAAATGATCCCCATAATCAAGCTGATTAGCACATCTGTCACCTACAGTTCCTGTTTAAAACCATTTTTTTTTGGTGTAAACACTTTGGTGAGAGCACTTAAGATTCATTCTCTTAACAAAAAGATGTGAAATGACAACTGTTGGAGAGGGTGTTGAGAAAACGGAACCCGGTGGAATGTAAATCAGTATGACCATTATGGAAGATCCTCAAAAAATTAAAAAGGGAACTACCATAGGATCCCACAGTCCCACTACTGAGTATATATCCACAGGAGATGGAATTAGTATCTGAAAGAGATATCTACATCCCATGTTCACAAACTGTGTTTATATCCAACAGATTTTATTACAATCTGGACATTAGGACAAGTTACCCTTGAATTTTAGCTGATAAAGGATATAATGGATTTTGGTGGTCAAAATTCATAGGATGAATTAAATTTATCAAGAGTTTTAATTGACATTGAGCACATTCTGTACGTAAAGTACTGTTCTGGGTATAGTGAACGTTAGAAAAATGTTTGTGGACAGGGTCTCTTAAAATTTTTTTTTTTTTTTTAGTCAAGTAGAGAGCCCTTCTTAAGTAGCCTAGAATGTTTGGGGTGGGAGGATATATGAGATTATACACGTAAAAGGAAAAGTAAGCATTTCTTGAGTGGCACAAATAGAATATGCCTTAATATTTCAAAGGGACATAAGATCACATCTGTCTTTGATAAACGGAAGAAAAATTTGTGGTGGAGATAGGCTTTGAGCTAGAACTGAAAGGATAAATAACACTTTTAAATGGGAGGTTGGATGCATTCCAAGAAAGAAGATTAATATGAACAAAGGTGTAGTGACAGGAAATCAAAAGGCATAGAGAAAATCGGAATAAGGGCAAATAAGCCAGTGCTAGGTTGTGGATAGACTTGAGTATTTGACAATGAGTATGTTGAGCTAGGTGAGTGACATGATTGATACAGTGTGTATCCATTAGGATTGGGTTCAACAATGAGGAATTCAGATTTTCATTCTCATGTAAAAATCCCTTAGAAACATGGTTTCTGGCTAGTTGTAGAGGTTGTTTTGCTGGGTCGTCACTCCATCTAGTTTACTGCTCTGCTATTCTTATGGATTGGATCCAATGCTGACAGTCCAGAATGGAGGAGAGAGTTCTGTCGTCACATCCTTTTCCAGGCAGCAGTGTGAAAGAAGGGATAAAGAACATAGGCCTTTTAAAGAAGGTTCATGGAAGCTGCCACATACTGTCTCTACTTAGTAACATGGCCACATGGCTGTAAGGGAGGCTAGAGGCTAGAGGCTAGAAATGTGGTCTTTATTTGATAACAAGATTGGTGTGTGTTTTTGTTTTGTTTTTAGAGAAATTGCTTGTCTTTTTTTTTTTAAGTTTATTTATTTATGTTGAGAGACACAGACATAGCACAAGTGGCAGAAGGGCAGAGAGAGAGGGACAGAGAATCCCAAGCAGGCTTTGCCCTGCCAGAACAGCTTGATGTGAGACTCGAACTCATGAAACCGCGAGATCATGATCTGAGCTGAAACCAAGAGTCGGATGCTTAGCTGACTGAGCCATCCAGGCTTTCCTCTGTGTGTGTGTGTGTGTGTGTGTGTGTGTGTTTAAGATTTTAAATTTTGGTGTAGTTAACATACAATGTTATATTAGTTTCAGATATACAGTATACGGATTCAACTAGTCTATACATTACTCATTACTCATCATGATAAGTGTATTCTTTAATCTCCATCCCCTATTTCACCCATCCCCCCTACCCAGCCCTCCCTCTAGTAATCATCAGTTTGTTCTCTATAGTTAGTAATTGAGTTTTAAACTATGGAAGAAAGGTAGCACAAAAATTTAAGTTGGAGGGTGTTAGGAGTCTCTGCAAAATTGGACTATATAGAGAAAGATTTTTTTCTGGTAGTAATATGTTGGCTAGTTGGGAGCTAAATCATCTTGTATGAGTCTAGTAGTTTAGATACTGAAAAATAGATTGCATTTTTATATTGATTATAGTATTGAGTTGACCTTGATTTCATAGTAAACGGCATTATGTATTGTTTTGTATGTGAAAAGGAAATCAGGTGTATCACTTTGTTGATAACTTTTTAAAAAATAATAGAAAGAATATTGAATATCTTTACCTTCCTTTTATTTTCTTCAGCCTCTCTTTTTTCCTTTGCTGTTCAACATATAAGTGTGTTCTAGTTCTACCTCTTAAAAATGAAAAGTCCTATCTTAATTCTGTGTATAATAAAAATATTAATGAGTTAACTTTGAATATTTGTCATGCTAAAAATTTTGTGTACAGGTGTCATTTGACGTAGTGACACATGGTAATGTTATTATTATTCTTTTTTTTTTTTTTTTTAAGAAGGGAATGTTAACTCTGAGATTAAGTCATTTGCTAGTCACATAGCTAGAATTCATATCCTAGCACTCTTACCCTTTGTTTTGATTCTTTTAGGTGCTGGTTTGTATTTTTTTTTTCTACAGAGTTCCACACATATTGATAATGTCCATTCTCATCTTTCATTCACTTAATTCACTGTCTGAAGTATATTGGATAGTTAGATCTAAAGTGCTACGAAGAAACATGAAGGAAGGAAAGGGAATAGGAAGGGTTGAAGAATGATTGACAGTTTTAAAGAGAATAGTCAGAGAAGGCCTCAGTAAAGTGGTATTTGAATAAAGATATAAAAGAAATCAGGGAATGAGCCATATTGATAACTAAGGGAAAGATATTCCAGGCAGAAGAAGTAGTAAGCAAAAGTCCTGAAGAGTGTGTTTAATAGGATGTTTGAGGGAAGAGGCTAGTGTGGCTGGAGTAGAGTGAGAAGTGGGGAAGGTTAGTAGAAGATAGGGTTAGAGTGGTTAAGTAATGGGGTACACATATGGGATCCATAAGGATTTTGGAACCTATTGAAAAGCTTCACACAGACTGGTGACATGATCTTACTTATGTTTAAAAGAGTCATTCTGGCCATGAAATGGAGAATATTACCTGGGGGATAAGAATAGAAGTGGGTGTGGGGAAGCAAGAATGTTCTATCTTCTTCAGAGTCCTTCTAGCTGGACTAAGAATCAAACTGACATGAGACAATCCAATTCAACAGTGTACATATGGGGAATCCATACAGACATGAAAATTCCAAAAACAAGCAAAATGAGGTATATATATATGTCATAATAAACTAAGGAGAAGGGATAGGGGTTTGGAACTTTAAAGGGAACTAGTTCACAGACAGATAATTGGTTAGTAAACAAATGTTTGCTGGACCAGTCAGAAACAATAGGGCATAGAAAACTTTGATCATACAGGCCTTGGTAGGTTCCTCCTTGTCTACCATATCTAGTTCATAGTATAATGAATGCAGTTATCTATGATCATAGCTCTTTTCCTGGAGCAGGTCCTCCATCTAAATTGTTTTTAGGCAGTTGTGGGGGAGGTAAAAACCTTTTCCTGAATCTACTGGGTTTTGATGGCTTTTTAACTCCAAGTAAACTTTTAGCTAGAGTGGCCCGTCTGGGAACAACTTGCTCTTGGCCCCTACACAGGAAACCTGGTAAGGGTAGTATGTGTGTGGGGAGTGAGAGAAATTGTAGAATCAAAGATAACTTTAAGATATTTTGACCTGCATTGGAAGGATGGTGTTGTAGTTTATTGAGATAGTAGAAGACTGTAGGAGAAGTTTTGGTATAGTGGTAGGGGTTTGAGCGTGAGAAGCTGAAAAAAGGGGTTCTATTTTTGACTTGCTAGGATGAGATGCCTTTTAGACATCCAAGTTGTAAATAATGAGTAGGCAATTGAATATATGAGTGTAGGGGGAAGGTTGAGACTTTGGTTGCATATTTTGCAGGTTAACACAGATGATATGTAAAGACAAGATAGAATGTAGTCAAGAGAGTGGTTTTATAGGGCAAAGAAAAGTGAGAGCTTCTAGACAGCCCTGAGTCACTCCAGTGTATATAGAGGTTGGGGAGAGGGGAGGAACAGCTAAGGGGATTGGAAAGGAGCAGCCAGTGAAGTAGGAGAAAAACAAGGGAAATGCAGTGTCCTGGAAACCAGTTTTGAGGAAGAGCGTGTGAACGATAATAATGCCCAGGGCTGCTGCCACTAGTTCATATGAAGGGAGTGTTGAGAGCTGACCTTTGTATTAACATAAAAAGCATGGTGAACCTGTCTTAAAGTGAATGCCATTATCATCCACCTTGTTTTTCACACCAGAAATCCTGGAAGTCAAACTAATTTGTCATCATCCCATCTCTAGGTTCTAAGTTCTATAGATTCTAGAGTCTACTTTTTTGAATCTGTCTTTTCCTCATTTCCACTGCCCTTTTCTTAGTTTGTGTTCTCAACATTTCCCACCTGGATTATTGCCGTGGCATTCTATTTTCTTTGCTTCTAGTCTGGGATTTTCTTTGTCTTGTTTCAAAAAATATTTACTTATTTTGAGGGGGGAGTGGGGCTAGGACGGGGAGAGAGAGGGAGAGAGAGAATCCCAAGCAGGCTCTGCACTGTCAGCTCAGAGCCTAACATGGGGCTTGATCTCATGAACTGTGAGAGTATGACCTGAGCCGAAATCAAGAGTCGGACACTCAGCACACTGAGCCACCGAGACACCCCTAGTCTGGTATTGTCTTTAGTCTTTCTGTACATTACTGACAGGGTGATCTTTTTAAAAGACTATTTCATTTTCTTGCTTAGAGTTTCTCCTATGGTTCCCTCTAGTATTCAGGCTAATGTTCAAACTCTCCTCCCCCCCCTTTTTTTTAATCTTCAGACCCCTTAACATGGAAAGTAATTTTCTTTATGCTATCATAAACACTCTCTAACCTCACCTCCTACCACTCCCCTACCCTTTGCTCTAGTCATAGCAGACAGTTATAGTTTCTGGAATGTAGTTTGCGGTCTACCTGAAATGTCCTTCCTTTCTTATCCTGACATTTGTTTCAAATTTCATTTCTGTCAACATTGTGGAAAGTGTGCCTGATTCCTCCCTTTCCCCACCTGATATATATGTCTCTCAGGTTCCGTAAGTATTAGCTTATGGCCTGACAATATCAAATTATATCCTGTAATTATTAAGATGACTTTCTGTTTCACTAGTCTAAATTTTTTTGTAGTATGAACAATGTATTTTTCCATTATGTTTTTCCATTCTATAGCACAATGCTTGGCATCTAATGGGGGCAAGATGTCTTAATGAACAAGTTAATTAACCTAAGTACAGTCAAGACATTTTAAAACAATTATTAATCATCTGAACGGTACTGTGGGTCTGAAGAAATTATTGAAATTAGCCAAGGAAAGTGTTATAGAGTAGAAGATGAAATTTGTATGATATGATTTCCATTGTCATGAGCACCCTGTGAAGGCACACACATGAGTTGTCTCTTTCCACAGTGTCAGCTTTATTCAATCATAAAACAAAGTTAATCACAATTATAAAGCAGGTTCAGGATTCCAAACTCAGTATCATTTCACCATGTGATTAAACTTGGCTTCTTACACAGCACACAGAGCAGAACATAGATAAACCACACAAAAAACAAGATAACAGAAGGCTGTAGGAAGTTAAAAAGTCAGCCTGTGGATGTGAAGTTGATATGAGACCTCACCTGGTCCAGGTCAGCTCTGGGCACTTACTCCTTGTTAGGTTCAAGCAGTGAAGGATCTCAGTTCTGTTCAGAGACAATCGGGCAGAGCCTTCGGTGGCTGTTGCCTTTTTTAAGTGGTCAGACATAGAGGTCAAATCTAAAGAGTGACATTTTGCTGCAAAAATCCTCCCCTTTTAAAGGAATTTAATTGGTTTTGGGCCCCTGCAGACCTCCTCTGGTTCTGCATATTATCAGTTCTGGGGTGTCAGCTGATGCTGGTCCTGGTGATATCTCCTAGCTGTAGGACCTTTAACTACTTGCATCACTCCTTGACACAAGCCTTCTGCTTGTAATAAGAAACTCCATTTTGCTGTCTACACCCATCCATGTCTAAAGACAAAACAAATTTGCTTGTTGAACAGTAACCTAGATAGTGCTGAAAATTTAGCAAATGGGTTGATTGGCAAATGTTGCAGCAAAGGAGAGGGGGTGCATGATTTTAAAAATGGCATAAAATACACTCACTGCTCTGCACACCAACACAGATTTTTTTGAGGTTTATTTTAAAAGTAAGTGCTGTTGTATACATATTAGTTCTGAAAATTTGGAAGCCAAAGACCAACCACCAGTTATATGGATTTGTAGTTTAATTTCTAAACTTAATTAAAATTTATTCAAGGATGATTATATACAGTATAGCGTCTAATAACATTGTTCATCAATATACTAAGTGGGCTATTGTTCTAAGCTGTCAGGTCTCACATTATATATGATTATATTTAGTGGGGTTTTTTTAAGTTTATTTATTTATTTTGAGAGAGGCGGGGTGGCAGGAGGGTCAGAGAAATAGGGGAAGAGAGAGAATCCCAAGCAGGCTCCACACTGTCAGTGCAGAGCTCGGGGTGGCAGGGAGGGGGAGAGATGGTTGAATTCATGAGATCATGGCTAGAGCCGAAATCAAGAGTTGGACACTCAACCTACTAAGCCACCCAGGTGCCCCGAATTATAATTAGTTTTGAATTAATTTTTTTTTAATTTTTTGAATTAATTAATTTTTACTTAATTTTTTAGAAGACATAATGTCATTTTTTCCCCCTCTTTAAAAATATTAGCATGAGGTCTCAAAGTTTGATCTGTAGTGGAAGCAATGAGAGTCAAATTCAAGGATACCAAATATATTGCTAAGGAAGAATTAGCAGAACTTGGGGGCTAATGCCAAAGTAGAGATTTTGAGCTTAGATGCTTGGGGCAGTGGTGATGCTTTAGCCAGGGCAGAGGGGTGCAAGAGCACCTGGTTCTGAGCGTCCTAAATAGATCAGTTCAGCCAGTGGCCACTGACAAAATCCAAAGGCCATCTCCAAAGTGGTGAAAATACTTCTAGGTTTATATAAGGAAAATGTGGGACAAAGGTCAGTGGGTACATGCAGGTGGGCAGTAGAAGTCAGGTCAGTCATTGTCTTGGAGTCAATCTTGCAGAGGTCCTGGCTCAGGGCAGTCCTTGTCGCTTAAAGGGGGGTAGTATCAGTTCCCATTTCAGGGATGCTTTGCCCGAAGGGTCTTTTGCTTGAGTTAAGAGATAAACTGGAAGGAACTTAATCATTTAGAAAGTACAGACTGAGGTCAAAATGGAGGTAGTTGAAGTCCTTTTTCAGTACCATTTACAGATATCAAAAAACAGTTGGGTGTAAGATTAAGGGATTCAATGAATCATTATTGATTTTTTTTAAAGCTAAATTTTTAGGGACGCACAATTAAAAAGGATTAAACAATCATAAATGTATGAATTTTCAAAAAATCACCATAAATTTGAAATAGATAGAGATGGTCAGAATTTCAAGTAGGAAGGAAGAAACTCTACCAAGGGAATTCCTCTAGGAAAATACAAATGGGACTGGGGTGTTGATAAGACCAGTGACAATTTAGAGAGGGGAGTATAATGGATGACACATGATATAAGGTGGTATGAGGAAGTTATTGTGAGAAAGTAGTGCTTGAGACAAGCCACTAATATTTGGACATCAATTGTATAACTATATAAAAACAGTATTTTATATAGAAGTGATCATGTATTTCCTCAAAATAGAAAGCTCTGCTTTATTCATATTAATTTATCTGTTCCTTTAATCTCCTGTTTTATGTGGATTGGAGCATAATTAGCAAGGCCCTTTTCATTAGTTTTCTCCTAGGCAGTTTTTATAACTTGATACCTTAGAAAGACTGTTAAGGGATAGACTAAAACTTTATTTGGAATTATTTTTTTTTGTTGGTAGAAATGAGTTAAATGCCATATAGAAAAACTTTGTATTATAAAATTCTATTTCAAACTCTAAAAGTTAAGATGGTCCTGCGATGATATTGTCAGGGAAGAAGTTCTGCTACCCTTCAAGGTCCTTCTAGTTGGACTAAGAATCAAATTGACATGAGACACATTAACAGGAGAAAATAAAATTTGATAATATACTACAGGGAATCCATACTGTCATAGAAATTCCAGCAGTTAGGCAACATGATGCTTATATATGAGCTGAGGAGAGGATTAGGGATCTGAGGATACAAAGGAGAGAAAAAGACCATTAGCAGGAAGGAGAAAGGAGGTATTTGGAAAGCAGAGATTGCCCTGTTGTGTTGATAAGTTTCTTAGGTAAAGAATCTCTGTTAGTTAGGTTAGAATCTCTGTTAGATTGTTAGGTAGGAATCTCTGTTAATAGCTCTCTTCCTGGTACAAGTAGGCATTTGAGGGGGAAGTGAAGGGCGTTGCCTCAATCTGCTGGGTTTTGATTGCTTTTAACTTAAATAATGTTCATGCCAAAGTGGCCCATCTTGGGGCTGCCTGCCCTTGGCCCCTACAATATCTACTTATCATAACAAAGTTGTTTTTAATCTATAATTTAGTTGAAAAGTATGAAGATTTGGTAGCACTGTTTAAAACATCTGTGTATTCACAATTGAAACCAATTTTATTTGTAAATACAATACTTTAAAATTGACTTCCGGGGCATCTGGTGGCTCAACTGGTTAAGCGTCCAACTTCCGCTCAGGTCATGATCTCACGATTGGTGAGTTTGAGCCCTGCATTGTGTTCCATGGCCACAGCTCAGAGCCTGGAGCCTGCTTTGTATTCTGTGTCTTCCTCTCTCTCTGCTCCTCCCTCACTCATGCTCTGTCTCTAGATATAGAAATGTTAAAAAAAAATTGACCTTCATATTTGTAAATTGTCGTATAGTGCATGCTATTCAAGATTATAGGCAGCAGCAGTACAGTGTAATGAAAGGAACAGCAACTTTGGAGTTGGACAGATATGAACTTATCACCGTGATGGATTGAATTTTGTCCCCCCCAAAAAAGATATGGTGAAATCCTACTCCTAGTAGCCGTGAATGTGACTTTATTTGGAAATAGAGTAAGATGTAATCAAGTTACATGAGGTCATTTGGGTGGGCTCCTACCCAGTATGAGTGGTGTCCTTATGCAAAGAGACAGACGGGCATAGAGGGAAGGTGATGTGAAGACAGACATAGGGAGGGAGAATCATACAGCAACCGAGACAGAGGTGGAGTGATGCAGCTGCAAGTCAGAGAACACCAAGAACTGATGGTCACCACCAGAGGCTAGAAGGAGGCAAGGTAGGAATCTGCCCAGAGTCCCAGAGGGAGCATCGCCCTGCTGATACCTTGTATTCAGACTTCTAGCCTCCAGAATCGTGAGAGAATAAATTTCTCTTGTTCTAAGACACACAGTTTATGGTTTGTTACATCAGCCCTAGGAAATGAATATAGTCACATACTGGCTGTTTGTTTAACCTCTGAATCTCAATTTCCTCTTTGTAAAATGTTAAGAATGGTATTGGCATGGAGAAGACATTTGGGAATTTAAAGCTAGTTTTGCTATTGCTGTCCTTTCTTCAAAGATAATTTACATTATTTATTACCTACTATGTCAGTTTATCATTTCCAAGTGTGAGATTGAAACTCACTGAATTAGAAGTAAAATCCTTGTCTGTGGTTCCTACTCAAGTTCTCTAATTTATAGAAACAAACAACAGATTTCATATGACCCATAGAGTTTGATTAAGATATAAAAGACTAAGCTGTTTTGTAGCTATAAGTTTAGAATTAAGCTTTTGATTTTTTAAAAACTAATCTTCAAGGGGCGCCTGGGTGGCTTAGTCGGTTAAGCGTCCGACTTTTGCTTAGGTCATGATCTTGCGGTTCGTGGGTTCGAGCCCTGCGTCGGGCTCTCTGCTGACTGCCAGCTCAGAGCCTGGAGCCTGTTTCAGTCTGTGACTCCCTCTCTCTCTGACCCTCTCCTGCTCACACTGTTTCTCTCTCTCCTAGAAATAAAAAAAAATAAAAAAAATTAAAAAAAAAAACCCTAATCTTCAAAAAAGATTAAAATGGAGTGATTAAATCTAAAAAAATCATTCAATTGCTTTTAATAGGCTGTAAATAACTTAAATATGGATGTTTTTTTCATTCCTTCATTCCCTTTATCTGGTGAGCATTTTTGACAGGAATTTTTCTACAGTGATATATTACCTATTAATAAAGGAAAAGAAGCAGTTTAAATACTTGAAAATACATTACTCAGTACTCTAGGGTACCCTGCTGCCTTATTATACCCCTGTTCTTCTTCCACTTGCACAATGCAGACCAACCTTTCCTACTAGCGTGAAAACAACATAGATCTTAGAGAAAAGCAGAGCTAGGTTCAAATTCTTGCTCATCGTTCCTAGCAGGGTATAATCTTGTGAAAATTATTGAACTTGCCTAAAAGTTTCCTAGGTTAAAATAAGGAAAATAAAAACAAGCTTTGCCAGGACTATTGTAGTTTTTGCTAGACATTATATGTTAAGTGCTTTTAATGCCTGTGCTCTCTACTTCCTTGCTTCTCTGTATTCCCCCTCTTTCACTTGAACAAATGTTTTTTTTTCTTCTTTTTTTTAATGGCTCAGTTCAAGTTCTTTTTTCTTATTAAGAAAGTTTGGTTCACATAGTACTTTAGCATTCAGTTGGCACTTAGCATTTATAGTAGTTTTCTTTGTATTCATGTGATATCTTTACTAAAATAGTCTTCTAGAAGCAAAGGGGACTGATGATTCTTCAGGAAAAGTTTAGTGGGAGAAACATTGGGCTTGGAGTCAGAAATCTTCACTTCTAGCCTAGTACCAGCTATTGCTATTTGTATGACCTTGGGCAGGTTTCTAAATATGTTCTTTTTGCATACAATGGAGATAACAATTTAGGCTTTTGGTGAGGATCAGATGATATCCAGTGTGTCTGTAATAGGAAGGAATGTGTAAGGTGTATTGAAGTATAAGATAATGATTGCTTTTGTATCTACTTTGTACCATATGTTTTGCCTTGCATGTAATAGGGCTTAATATGTTAATGATAGGATTTTTAAAAAAATTCCTTTCAGGGGCATCTGGGTGGATCAGTCTGTTAAGGGTCCAACGTTTGCTCATGTCTTGATCTGATCTGGTAGCGCAGAGCTTGGAGCCTGCTTTGGATTCTCTGTCTCCCTCTCTCTGTCCCTCCCCTGCTTGCGTGCTCTCTCAAAAATAAAAAAATATTTTAAAAAATTAAATTAAATTAAAAGTTTCTTTCAGATTTTCTAAAATCATGCAATTTTTTGTATATTTTGAAAATTATAATCAAAGGTTGTTATGTAAATGTTGTAGCTATCCCTTTACTTTGTTGAAGTAGAATTTAATATTCAGCAATTATTCTTGGTTCCAATAAAATGTTCAGTTTTAATATACTGTTCTATAATTGATTAGATTTTACATTCTATCCTATTAATTATTTTTGTTCAAATAAATAAATAATGCATACCCTTGCTTATTCACAACTAATAATGCTTCTTTCCTACTTTGCCCTAGAAACTAATTTGAAAGAGAGTGATTTGAGGAGATTTTGTTCAAAGGTATACAAAATGGTAGTAGGCCCAGCTGGCAACTTTTTTTTATATCCTTAAATTTGTCTTAAAAAAGAGAAAATGTGCAGAGATTTTTTTAATAAAAATTTGAAAAAAATTAATATAGTTTAATATAGATTTTTAAATATAGTTCTGTCTTCTAAATGGTCTCATCTTTTCAGAATCATAAAACTTGGCTTTCAGGTGGAATATTGTGCGTGTACAGGCCCTGAGTGGAAGGTTGTGGCCCAGCAGGTCTAGTACTAAATTATATATGCTTTGACTCTCTTCATTTAGGAGACCTGTGTTTTTAGCTAGTTTTAGTTATGTACCTAACTTTTCCTAGATATTTTCAGTGAATAAAAATTTTCTCTAAACAAAGTTTCATTAGTAAACAAATAAGCTTGATGGAGAACATTTCAATATCAGAAGTTTGACAAAATCAAGATTAAGCAGTTTTGTGTTTTTTGAAAAGCACTCAGATGCTGCAATTAATTGCTGGCTCTATTTTCCATATATTGATTTTAACCTTTTTTCCAATTATAAAGAAAAATTGAACATCTATATGTAAAGTTTAAATGTTCAGTTTCAGAAATAAAGATTAAACGGCTATTTTTGTCCTTTATTAAGATAAATTCTTATTTATCGAAAGAGTGAGAACACAAGCCACAGACTAGGAAAAACATTTTTAAAAGACATAGTCTTTCTTCTAAAGACACTAATCCTGTCCTAGGGGCCCCACCCTTTAACTCTCATCTAAACATAATTACCTCCCAAAGGCTCACCTCCAAATGCCATCATAATTGGAGGTTAGGGCTTCAAGATATAAATTTTGGAAGGGATAAATTCATTTCATACATTCCACCCTTGTGCTCCTCAAATTCATGTTTTTCTTGTATGCAAAATATACTTTGATTCCATCCCAGCAGTCCCCCAGAGTCTCAACTCATTCCAGCATCAACTCTTAACGTCTCATCTAAATATCAGTTCAGTCAGATATGGGTGATACTTTAGGTTCATTCATTCTGAGGCAGAATTTCTCTCCAGCTGTGAACCTATTGAACCAGATAAGAAGTTTGTGCTTCCAAAATATAGTAGAGGAACTGACAGAGCATAGACATGCTCATTTGAAAGGGGAGAAAATGAGAGGAAAAAAGGGATGACAAGTTCTAAGCAAGTCTTCAGAACCTAGCAAGGCAGATACCATTAGATTTTAAGGCTCAAGTGTAATCCTCTTTGGTTTGATGCTCTACCTTCAGGACCCACCAGGCTGGCAGTCTTGCTGCAAGGCTCTTTCTTGGCTGCTGCCATCTGGCCTGTTGAACCCTTCTTCATCTTTGAGCTGAGGATGAAGAATCAACTGAGGATGGTCTCTGAATCATCTTTGGGGTAGTTCTTCCCTAGTTTTGAAGAACAATAGCACATGTTTGTAGCAAATTGGTTCTATCACTGAGTCCTGTAGGATCTAAGAAGTCCCACAGCCCTCTTCATTTTGTTCCGACTCCTCATTAGTTCAAACTGGCATTTCTGCTGGAACGGCTGCTTAGGTCCACGGTTCACACCCACACTAATAGCTTTATCTAGTGCTTGTTCAGCCACACACCCTTAGTATTCTCTTCAGTACAGCATTTCTCAATTTTTGCAATATGGATAGTCAAGAATTTCCCAAATCTTTTAAGTTTTGGTCCCTTTTTGCTTAACATTATTTCTGCTTCTATTCATTTCTCCCTTCTTGTATTTAACTTAAGCAGTCAAGTGGAACCAGGCCACCCCTTCAACACTTTGTTTAGGAATCTTCCAACTAAATATCCAACTTCATCCCTCACAAAACAGCCTTCCATAAAACACTAGAACACTGCTACTTCATAATAAGGATCACTTTTTTTCCCATTGCCAAATAACACGTTCCTTGTTTCTGCTGAGACCTCATCAGAATGGCCTTTACCATCTATTATTTTGACCAGTATTCTGTTCATGATTATTTATTCATTCTCTAAGAGGATGGTAGCTTTCTTTCTAACTCTTCAGATTTCTTTCTGAGGTCTCAGCAGAATTACTCTTAATGTTTATATTTTTAGTATCCATCTCCAGTTTCTTGCAGCCTCTACCCTTTACATGGGTCCAAAGCCACTTATGTCTTTACAGGTATTTGTTGTGGCAGCACCCCACTTTTTAGTACAAACTCTGTTTTAGCATGGGCTGCTACAAAAAAAAACAAACAAAACAAAATACCCAAACCAAAAACCGAACAAAAAACATAGACTGACTGGCTTTAACAACAGACATTTATTTCTCATGTTTTGGAGTCTGGGGAGTCTAAGATCAAGGTACTGGTAGATTCAGTTCCTGACTTTGCAGATGCTGCCTTTTCAATTTGTTCTCACAGGGTAGAGAGAGAAAGAGAGCTCTGGTCTCTCCTCATAAGGAGACTAATCCCATCATGGGGAGCCCTACTTTCATAACCTCATGTAAACCTGATTATCTTCCAGTGGCCCCATCTCTAAATATAGTCACATTGAAAACTAGTACTTCCACATGTGAATTATGGGAGGATACATTTAGTCCCTAATATACAGATGACAAGTAGTATGTGAAAGATACTTAACATACATTAGAGAATTGTAAATTAAAATGAGATCCCTCGGTACATGTATTAAAATGGTGAGAATCCAAAAAACTGACAGCAGCCCATGCTGGCAATAATGTGGAGCAACAGGAACTCATTCACAGCTGGTGGGAATGCAAAATAGTACAGATAGTTTGGCAGTCTTACAAAATGAGGCATGCTCTTAACCTACAATCCAGCATTCCTAGTCTTTGTTATTTACTCAAATTGGCTGAAAACACAGGTTTACACAAAACTTGCACAAGAATGTTTTAGCATCCATCTAAATAGATCCATGAATAGTAGGTTTACCAATAATTGCCTAAACTTGGAAGCAATCAAAATGTCCTTTAGTAGGTGAATGGAAAAATAATCTGTGGTGCATCCAAAAATTGGAATAATGTTCAACATGAAGAAGAAATGTGCTCTTGAGTCATGAAAAACATGGAGTAACTTTAAGTGCATATTAAGTGAAAGAGGCCAATCTGAAAAGGTTATATACTGTGTGATTTCAGCTGTACAACATTCTGGAAAAGGCAAAACTGTGAAGACAGTAAAAAGATCATTGGTTGCTGGTGGTTAGGGGAGGGAGGGATGAATAGGTAGAGTACAGAGGATTCAATTCTGACACTAACCACTGTGAGCTAGCATCAACCTCCACAGGTGTAAGGGCATGGTTCTCAACAAGATTGCCACCACTTTAGACACCAGCTGCAAGTCAGGCTGCCCACGCTTCTGGTTAACTAGCAACAAATCCGGGGGCTTCCTAAGACCTCCCCCACACACAGACAGACACACACACACACACACACACACACACACACACGGCTGTTCTTCAGATGCCAATTGCAAGTTTAGAGATCATCAGGTGTTCTGCACTTGACTGTAAATCTGGGGTTCTTGTGACCCTTCTCAGATTCAGTAATTTGACTGAATGACTCAACTTGAGAAAATGCTATACTTAGGATTGCAGTCTTATTGTAAACAACATAAATTAGGACTAGCTAAATGCAGACACACATAAGTTGAGATTTGGGAGGGTCCTGAATACAGAATCTTTTGCCTTCCTGTAGAATCAGGGCACATCACACTCCTGGCACATCAGTGGGTTAACCAACCAGGAAGCTCCCCTGTGCTTCCATTTCCAGAGTTTTTATTGACATTTCGTGACCAGGCATGATTGATTAAACATTAGCCCACATGATTGAACTAAATTGCTACCCTTCTCCCTCTTCCCAGAGGTCAGGCTGGGCCAAAGTCCCTAATTACATATACTCTTTCTGGTGACCAGCTCCCATCTTGAGCTTCTCTTCAGTGCAAACTCTAGTGGCTTATCAAAAACAAGTATACTCCTGTCACTGGGGAGATTCTGAGGGTTTTAGATGCTCCCTAACAGGAAACCAGGACAAAGACAACACAAATTTATTATTTTACAATACCAGGGTTTTTTGTTTTTGTTTTTGTTTTTTTAATGGTAGCTCTTGAGATACCTAATAGTTGTTTTTTTTTCAATTTGAAAATGTACCATGGAAAGCTAAGATGACTGAAAAGTGTTAAAGATTGGAAGATTAAGAATTAATAATTAGGAAGAGCAATAATTGGTTTACTGATCTCTATCAATTTGGTATTTTAATTGTTTAGACTTTAAATTTTTAAAAAAATTTTTTCAGTTATTTCTGAGAGAGAGAGCAGGGGAGGGTCAGAGAAAAAGAGAGGGAGACAAAGAATTCGAAGCAGGTTCCAGGCTCTGAGCTGGCTGCCAGCACAGAGCCCAATGTGGGGCTCGAACCCACGAACCATGAGATCATGACCTGAGCCGAAGTCGGATGCTTAACCAACTGAGCCACCCAGGCGCCCCTAATTATTTAGACATTATATAGCAGATTAAATCTTTATACATCATGTAGTTAGAATTTTATATTTGGGGCACCTGGGTGGCTCAGTTGGTTGAGCGTCCGACTTTGACTCCGGTCACAATCTCACTCTTGTGAATTTGCCCACATCAGGCTCTGTGCTGACATCCTGGAGCCTGCTTTGGATTCTGTCTCCCTCTCTCTCTGCCCCTCCCCCACTCATTCTCTCTCTCTCTCTCTCTCTCTCTCTCTCTCTCTCAAAAATAAATAAACATAAAAAAATTAAAAAACAAGAATTTTATATCTGATTTTAGAACTATATTTCTCTTGGTAAAAAGGAGAGAGGAATTTACTTGGAAAGATGATCCAGTAGAATAATATAGGACCCTCTTCAGTTTTTATTACCTTACTTTGTCAAAATAGATTACCTTAAAAACAACTTTTTTCTGTACTGTCAGTTGTCTCATTGGACTCATTTTTCTTTTGAATAGCAAGTTATTTCAGAGTATATTCACTTTCTTCAAGAGAGTGCTTACTTAAATTTTTCTCTTACAGATTGATTATACCGGAACAGACCCTTCCAGTCCCTGCAATAAATGTCTGTCTCCGAATGTGACACCTTGTATTTGTACCATTAACTTCACACTGGAACAATCATTTGAGGTCAGTATTCTCAATGTGTTAGAAAAGCCTGCTTTAAAAAATATTTTATTAAAATTTTTTTACTAGTTACTTCATTTTTAGTAGAGTAGTCACTTTAATTTATTGAAGTACGTACACTTTTGAGCAAGATTGTTTTGTTTGGCTGTTGCATTATGCTCTCTGGTAATTAAATATGTGTATTTATTTAAATTGTTTAGTTAGTACTTTATAAACTAAATTTAAAACATTTTACCTTTTCACTGGAAAATTTTATTATGTACAAATCAAGGCTGTATCATGTTTACATAAAATAGTTTTACTTTTAATTCTAAGTCAAGTTTTACTTTAAGAAATTTACTAATTCATTCATCATTTAAATTATATTATTTTTCTATCTCGTATGAATTACCATAAGTGCAAACACTTAGTGAAACCTTATTGATTTTTTATGTCTTGATAAGCAGTTGGAACACTGTGTGTGTGTGTGTGTGTGTGTGTGTGTGTGTGTTTGTCAGTGTGTCTTTTGCATTCATACTTATCTGTCATTGGAATTTGAGCAGATGCTATAAAGGACATAAAGATTTAGAATAGGCATTATATGACCAGGTTGTGCTTTCCTTTACCTAAAAATTGAGCTTAAAAATTATTGTTTTATTCTTCAGGGAACAAAACTACTTTTATACATGATAACTTTTTAGGTTTTTCCACACTTAAAATTTTCTTAAAGGCCTCAGTGACTTTTATAGTCCCTGGTAGATGGTTGCCATCTAGTGGTTATAGATGCTCTTGCACTGAGATAAAGGATAATAACACTATCTTAAAAACATGAAAATAAATTTGGGAAAAGACAGTAATTTAATTATTTTACTATATTTCAGCAGGAATAACATACAAATTTAAAACATCATAAAAGTTCTATTCTTTTCCACTGTGATGAAGAAAACTATAAAGATAGGTGCATTAAGTTCTGCTTTTGTCAGAACAGAGAGAATTAAGGAGATACAACAGACTTGTAGTGATTAGAAGCTTCAGTAGTTTCCTTCCCCATCCAAAAGCCCCATTCAAAGCTTCTCTTTCTGAAAAGCCCATTTTTTTGTGGGTTCTGTATCTCTTCACAAGACCAAACTTTGAATTGCACTAACAGCCTTTTAGGAGTTACTTTGTCTCAGTATTCACTGAAAGGATTTCTTTTTCAGTTTATAAGTTGAATTTACTATACTGCTTCTTAGTTGAGATATTTTTAAGGATATTCTTTGTTTCTGTAATATTTTTGATAACCAAAATTAAAGAGTTTTTATGTATGTAAACATTTTCTTTATATGGAATGGGAAAGTTTGCATAATTTGAGGGGTGCCTGGGTGGCTCAGTTGGTTAAGTGTCCGATTTTGGCTCAGGTCATGATCTCACGGTTTGTAGGTTCGAGCCCCGCATCGGGCTCTGTGCTGACAACTCAGAGCCTAGAGCCTGTCTTCAGATTCTATGTCTCCCTCTCTTTCTGTCCTTCTCCTGCTCACGCTGTCTCTCTGTCTCTCTCTCAAAAATGAAAAAAAAATTTAAAAAGCTTTGCATAATTTGACATTCATTTGAAAATCAAATTTTAAATAAATGATTGTGTATGTGAAAATAGCAAATCAAATAAAGCATACTTGAAATGTTATTGAATTTTTTTATTGAGTTACTTTTGATTATAGACTATGGAGGTGGCAACCAAAAATGAGAAAATAGCTTAATGTTTCTGCTACCTCTTATAACCTTAAGTCATTCAAGATGGTTTTGTGGTACCTTCTCAATAATTGTAGTGTATGTAGGTTACCCTTCTTTCCCAAAGTATTCTAATTGGCTCCTCCAACTATATTAAAGTATTTTTTATTGTTATGCATTGACTCATTATCTTAGAAATTTTACTAATAATTTTTTAATTATTTATATTATGTGTAGTAGCTTGTTGTGAAATATATTATGTCTCAATTCAAGTTCAGAATTTACTTGGGCAATAAAGAAAGTTGACCATTATCTCTTTGTAAAGTTGACTCTGGGTGAAGACCAATCTGAATTAGAGAAAATTTGAAGTTGAAGGTAGAGAATATGCTCATAGGTTCCCTGAGGCATTTTATTAATGCAATAGTACTTCTTTGAAGTCTTTAAGGATACTTTCAAAGTTTACTCTTTGATTTTTGTCACATACCTTCTTTAACTTTATTTACAGTTTGTACTGCTTTAGATTGTTGAGGATTGGTAGGATTCATTCTAGTACTTGTTTTAAGTTACCACAAATTCTAAACTAATAAAGTCCAAATGACATAGCCTTTAAGTATGCATGAAACAAATTTGTACTTAGTAGTTTCAAATAAAAATTGTTTCCCTTTCCTTTCTCTAGGGCAATGTGTTTATGTATTATGGACTGTCTAATTTTTATCAAAACCATCGTCGTTACGTGAAATCTCGAGATGATAGTCAGCTAAATGGAGATGTTAGTGCTTTGCTTGTAAGTAAAATGATGAAATATGAAAATATGATAGATATAAATAACAATATGTAGCAACTGTTCAGTTACAAATGTTAAACATAATAATGTTAGGATGAAATTAAAATGTTACTTGTAATTTATACTTGCTTGGTGAGGGTTTTTAGTTAAAAATTCTTTTTACCTGGAATTTTCACAGATTAATGATTTCTTACAATCAGGATACATTACTACCTGCTTCTTTCTAGTAGTATCATTGGATTTTTGCTTTATTAATTGTAATAGAATTTTGATGAGTCTAGTATTCTGGGTATAACTGGTTCTTGTTTGAGTTTGCTCATTCCTGTTATACTTAGTAGAAATGTATAAATAAACTACTTTTAATTTCTGAAGTTGTGTCTTAGAATTGAACATGTATGCTGTCTGTTTTTTAACTTGTGGAAAGCCTGAGTAGGAAAGTTCAAAGGATGGGTTATCGAAAAGTTGTCTGAGGAACTGTTTGAAAATACAGATTCCAGACTTCTCCGAAGTGTAGTAAATCAGTCTCTACAGGGATGGAGCTCTAAAATATCTTTTAAACAATCTCCCCTTCTGATGCCCACACTGATTTGGGCTAGAAGATCTTCGTTTCTTGACTGGTGTTCAACTTTAAATAGTAGTGGTTGGTGCCCAAGTATTTTATGTAATTGTTGCTAATGCAGCAAATCTTCAGAGTTCCAGAGCTATTTAGTATTTCTTAGAAACAGGGTGCCTGGGTGGCTCAATTGGTTAAACATCCAACTTCAACTCAGGTCCTGATCTCCTGCTTCTTGGGTTCAAGCCCCACGTCAGGCTCTGTGCTGACAGCTCAGAGTCTGGAGCCTGCTTCAGATTCTTTGTCTCCCTCTCTCTCTGCCCCTCCCTTTCTCTCTGCCCCTCCCCAGCTTGTGCTCTGTCTCTCAGAAAGAAATAAATATTGAGAAAAAAAAAAAAGACACAGTGAACCTTTTAGAATGCGATTTAGGACTATATTGTGACCAAAATGGTCCTGTAACCATATAGCTGCTCTAGGTTATCTTTACTGGTTTTATTATTAGTCCCTGATATTTGAGTTGAGATCTTAAGAAATAGCAAGTCTATTGAAAGATTCTGGTTAGGTCTGCGACATTTTGCAATCCATGTGGTGGATAGGACTCAAATCCAGAGAAGGTGATATTCTGTGAGACGTACCAGGTTCTTAGGCCTTTTTGAATTTGTTGGCTGGGATTATAAATTGGGTGTGTTCAGAGACCCAGAAAATGGTTGATTTATAGTTTTTAAAAGGTAGATACACCCTGTTTTTAGTGAGGACAAAAGAAGCAGAGACTGATTCTTTTCTTATAGGCTTCAAGCAAAGCTTTTATACTACACTAGGAATTACGAATTTTTTTTTCTGTAAAGGGCCAGACAGTAAATATTTTGGGTTTTGTAGGTCTTGCAGTCTCCTAACTCCTCTACCCCCTTCTGCCACTCTAGAAAGAAAGTAGCCACAGACAGTACTTACAATGGATGTGTGTAGTGTAGCTGTGTTCCAATAAAATTTTATTTATAAAAACAGGTGGTGGACTGGATTTGTCCTGCAGTCTATCATTTATTGATCCCTGAGCTCGATCAAAGTACATGATTTTAAGACCAGGTGGCTTTCAGAATTTTCAAAGATTTTAAGAGTGGACAGATTGAAGTCCAGGTTGCTTAATATCATATATAAGATCCTTCACAATCTGCTGTCAACCTGCTATTCTGGTTTCATTGTTTCATACTCTGTCTTTAATGTACCTATGCTGCTATGACCTGGCTGCTCTGGGCAACGTCTGCTGCTCCCTAACCATTCCTGGGACCTAGTAAATCTGTCCATTTTGGCATTTACATTGTATTTGCCTAGGATGTTGGTTTAACTTTTACCCTTGAGGCCCTCTCATCTGGAGGCCTGCTATTATCTTTAGTGCCCTTTGATGCAAAATAACTCCTTTACGTATTTAGTTCACTCATACCTTATCCCAAGTCACTTCTCACCTTGCTTAACTAACTCCACATCATTCATTCCAAACTCTCTCCACACCATCTGTTCTGGTCCTACTTTGAGGTCATTTTCTACATAGTCACTACAGTGATCTTTTTAAAAAATGTAAATACCACTTTTCTTTCAGGGGTCTGTCTACTAGCACTTGGAGTAAAATCTCAGGATGACCGAACTGTGCATAATCCTCCAGTGTCATCATGTCATTCTCCTTTTTCCCCATACGCTACCTACATTTACCTTTTACCTTCTCAGAAATATCTAGTTTTTTTCTCAATGGCATATATTCTCTGCTTAAAACCTTCTTCTGCCTGCTTCTCACATGCTGGTCTCCTATTCTTCTTTAGGCCTTAACTTACATGATACTACCTCCAGAACCAACTTTTCCTTATCACAGATTTTCCTTATCACAAAATTTATTTTGCCTTCCTCCACTAATACTTGCACACTATTTTCATAACACTGTAGTTTGTAATTATATATTTATTTGTCTTCTGTTTTCTCAGCTATACTGTAAATCATGAGGGCAGGGAGCATGGCTTTCATTAACCACTATATACCAAGCACCTTGCCAGTGCTTAGCACATGGAAGACATTTAAGAAGTATATGTTGAATGAATATAGACACCTCCATCATGGCTCTTATTTCATCTAATAATGGGTTGTATATGGATCTATTTCCTCTGTTTCACTGTGACTTTATTATTTTTAAAAAATGTTTTCTGTTTTGAGCACCTTGCATGGTACATGATATGTTAGGTACTCATTATGTGGCTTTGCTAAACCAGTTACTGCAAAGTATCTGGCATTCAGTACCTGATGCATAGGTAGTAAATAATATTTTCCCTTCTTTTAAAACTTACTGAAGAATTTAGTGACTAGGATAGATTTGCCCTTCTGAGAGTTTATTTGTATTTAAAACCCTTTTTTTTTAATGGCTGTTTTCATCAAGACATTCCAGTAGTCATAAGCCAGTTATATACTGTCTATCTTCATGGTCTCAGAGTACTAACTTTATAAATCTGGATGGCTTAGGGAACAGAAAGCTGGGAAATCAAATATTAAGAGACTTTATGAGATCCCTGCCACATGTTTCCTTAGCCTTCTTTTCTATGTGGGCAGTCCTTTATCCAGTCTAGACACAGAGAATGTGGATACAAGTCAGTGTTGGTTGGTAATAGAATAGCCCTAAGAGGACTAAGCAGGTTCTAGTTAATTTCCAAATGATCAAATGAGAATATCTTAGTCTGGTTTTTTTGTTTGTTTGTTTCCTTTTAATGTGTTTTGAAACATGGCTTACTGTAGCTTTGGAGTTTCAGAACAATGCAGACAGATACCTAATCTCAGACTTGGTAGAATCTCTAGTTTAACCCTGCAACTGCCACATCTCCTTGAAATCTTCAGTAGGGACTAAGTCCAAACGTTTTTTTGTTTTCCTTACATCTGGATGCACAATTTAAAAAAGAGCGGTATATAGGAATCTACATTAGCTCCCTTCCATCCTTCCCTCCTTCCTTCCTTTGACATGGGACCATGAGATTAACCTAGAATTTTACACAATTTGAGATTACCTAGTTGAACATGTTCACTTTGTAAGGCCCAGGTAAATCAAGGAAGTTGCCCAAAGTCAAATAATATATAGCTGGACCTGGAACCTCCAGTCTGTTTTCGGTTTAAAATTGACGGCAGACTGCTTCTTAATTTTTCTTCAACAGAAAACTCTTTGTGGTATGATTTTGGTGTTCACATGAAAATTTTTTTAAAGAGTCAGTTTGATATATCCCTATATGACAAAATATATGCAAGGAAGGGTTACATTAAAAAGGTAATACATTTATTACCTTTATGTAAGGTAATTATGTTAAATAATTTGAGTATTTAAATGTGATGTTATTTATAACCTTTACAATACAGATCTATTCTGTATGCATTGCAAGTGTGACACATGTAGGCATTGAATTTTTAATCAGTAATTATAGCTAGCTCATAGTTCTCCTGGAGGCCTGTGTAATAATTTCTTTCTTCTTTTCCTTTCAAACATCAGAATCCCAGTAAAGAATGTGAGCCTTACCGAAGAAATGAAGACAAACCAATTGCTCCTTGTGGAGCGATTGCCAACAGCATGTTTAATGGTATGATATAGTTATAAACAAAAGATATCGATTATAAATATATATAATTAGGAAAATTTGTATAATTTATTGATATTGATTTGATAGTCTAGTAATCATGAATGAAATTGAGAAATTCAGCAACTTTAAAATAAGTATATCATTTAGTTATTCAATGGAATGTCATAATGTTTCGTGACTTTTTTGAGAAGTCTTATTTTATATTCTTATATTTTAAGAATGAGTTTCTCTCTCTGGGAAAAAAGGAGCAGAGACATTCCTATAACTTTCATATTTCATATATGATAAAATAAAAGCCTAACCTTTATATTTCATAGATGATAAAATAAAAGCCAGGCTTCCTTTTGTACCAACTTCAAATATTTATGCCATTACAAAGGAGTTGTAGTTGATCATTTAGGGCAGCACTGTCTGATACAAATATAATGTAAACCATCAATGCGAGACATGTATATAATTTAAAATTTTATAATAGGAATATTAAAAAACAATAAATAGAAATAAGTAAAATTATGCTTAATAATATATTTTATTGAACCCAATATGCCCCAAATATTATTACCTTTTTACTGTGTAAATTATGTTTAGTATATAAAATTTATGTGTGAGATATTTTACATTGTTTTTTAATTTAAATTCAGGTTAGTTAAGGAGATGTTTTATATCCTGTTTTTTTGTATTGAGTTTTTAATTTCTCAAATATATTATTTCAAAAATATAATAACATATTATTACAAAACATATTCATTTGGACCAGCCATAATGTCAATGGCTCTGTAGCCATGTAGCTAGTGGCTACCATATTGCACAGTGCAGATAGAGAAATGGATAAACCAGAAACTATTTAGGAGTGCATTTTTTAGAGGAAAGGAGGAGAAGCAAATTTACCCTGCAAATTATTTTATTTGGGTTAATATTAAAACATTTCACCTTATCATATGCCAGCGAGCCATATAGGAGAAGTGACTTATAACTATACTGAGGGAAGAGAAATCCATCTAAGATTATAAAATTACCATAGATAACTTAAGAGCAAATGTATGTCATATGCCTGCCTACCTGTTAAAACCCCTTTTGGGACCAGATATCAGATCCTAATTTCTCCTAGAGAATAAGAGATGCTATGAATTTTCAATAGATACTCAGCAATTTCTTCTTTTTTGTGTGTTTAGATACATTAGAATTGTTTCTAGTTGGCAATGAATCTCATCCTACACCTATTCCTTTGAAAAAGAAAGGTATTGCTTGGTGGACAGATAAAAATGTGAAATTCAGAAACCCCCCTGGAGGAGACAGTCTAGAAGAACGATTTAAAGGTAAAATTTACAAATATTTCTTTAAAATATGATATAAGCAAGGAGTTTTAATGAAGTACCTAAAATTATCTCTTTCTTAGACTCTTAAAAACTTTTATGCTTTTTTAAAAAAAGCAACTTTTCTTCATACCAAGTTAAGTAAAATATGTAGTATGTTCTAATGTACTGAACTTCTAAGGAAATGTACATGTACTTTTAATCTTGAATTTTTCTGGCATTTTCTTGTAAACATTTCAGCACTTGTCTTTTAAAACTGTAGGCAAGTTTCTTTTAAACAAGACTCAATTTTTTTATTATGATTATAAATTTAGTTTTGATTCTGTGCCTCCTAAATTTTGCAGTGTTTTTTTACCATTGTATCTTTGCATTAACCATCTGATTTTTGATATGTACCCCATAGTGTACTTTTAGTATTTCCTTAATGGCCATCAAACCTTTGTAATTACTTGTTGTTACATGAGGAATTGGTTTGTTTCTAGATTTCAAGACTTCCTTAGAATATGAATATATTTATGCCTTTGAAAATAGGAAAAATACTCAGATTATGTATTGTGTATCTTTGTTTTATTTGAGTGTAAATTTTCAGTGGAACTCCTAATGGAATGGAATATTTTGTCCCCTCCCCCTTCCCTCTTTTTTAAGATACGACAAAGCCAGTAAACTGGGTTAAACCAGTGTACATGCTGGATTCTGAACCAGATAATAATGGGTTCATAAATGAGGATTTTATTGTTTGGATGAGAACTGCAGCATTACCTACTTTTCGTAAGTTATATCGTCTAATAGAGCGGAAAAGTGATTTACATCCAACATTGCCAGCTGGACGATACTATTTGAATATCACATACAGTATCCTTTTTTGGCCATGTGTGTGCATAGATTCATAGAATTTGAAAAGAGTATAGTGCAGTCTTATCTCAGTTATGTGACATGCTATTCTGTGTTTTAGTTTTGATCTCATTTTTATAAGAGTATGTGTGTATATACATGAGAAGAGTAACTTTTCACTTATATCTTCCAGATGTCTTAAATTTTTATAAACTTTGTACTAGCATTGAAGTACTTGATATTCAATTTTTTTTTGATAAAAATTTGATATTTTTTATTTTGATAAATATTATTTGATAAAATTATTTAAGATGGTGGTGCTAGATTTTTAATAAGCTAGATATTTCTACAATGGAAATTGTAATTGAGCTTAATGCAAAGGCCAGTGAACAACGTTGATGCTAAATTCGCATTTAACTTATTTAGATATATGTATCTATATATACTTTTATATATTCCTTAGATATTAAAAATAAGCATATTTTACTTCATATCAATATAATTATTTGTATAACTATTATGTTTATAGTACCAAAACATTTTTATCATTAGCCGTATTATTTCACATTAATAATTCAGGTGTAGTTTTCAGTGCTGTTAAATATCAATGTATTTCCTTCTGATTATATGTCAACATTGTACCAAGTACTGTCCATGTATTATTTTATTTTATTGAAGCATTATGAGATGGGTATCATCATTTCCATGTTGTAGCCAAGTATACAGGAACACAGAGCATTTAAATAACTTACCCAAGGTTATGCAGATAATAAGTAGAAGAGTTGGGGTTCATAATCAGGCTATTGACTCCAAAGGCCATGACTTTGCCATCAGTCACTACTACAGACTGCATCCCTAGATAGTTCACTCAGGTAGTCAGACCAAGCCATATTGGCATGGATACAAAGTCTTCCTAATTGAAAATAATTGGACACTACCCTTTATTCTAAACAAAGTCCTTCTGTAGCCCATTGCTTACATATATCATGAATGAAAAATTTCTCAAATATTAGCATTTGAATGTTGCCTAATGCTTTGCATTTTTTAATTTTCATAATCCAAATTAGCCACAAGTATATAGTTTTAGTTTTATAATGTATTAGTGAATGCTTAAGTTAATAGACCTCATTTTAAAAGAAATGTCTTCTTGGATCCTTAGCCTCTTAATTTTGCAACTAAGTATGTAACTGAATATGACCTGATAGTGACAGACTAAAAGTAGCCAAGTTTTGGAAACGAGGCCCACATTGAAGCAATTCTGGACAGAGAGACCCAGTTGAGGTGCTAATAGAACATTATCCTGAGGCCAGTGCCAAAGTAGAAGGCAGCTCTGTCACAGTTAGCATCCAGAAGATCTAGTAAGGAGTATGGGCATATGCCAGCTGGTAGCCTAGAGCATAATTTAGGGAAGTCTTTGGAATACTTAATACTTTGTCTTAGTTAACAGACTATTTGCATCCAAGGCATTGAGACGAGAACTCAAAGAATGTAGGCTCTCAAAGACTGATGAGACAGGAATTTGGGTCTGCAAAGCATCAAGGGTAATTATAAAAATTAGGTATAAAGTGGGAACTAGATACTAGAATTAAGACAGTAGCCCATTTTTGGGAGTTGGGATACAGAGAGGTTAGCATGGATGATTTGATTCTTTGTCTCCCAGACTGTTGTATTAGTTAGAACTCTTATTATAATCATTCCTTTTGAAAAAAAAATTTTTTTTAATGTCTTTATCTTATTCTGAGAGAGAGAGACAGAGAGTGAGTGAGGGGGGGACAGAGAGAAGGAGACACGGAATCCACAGCACGCTCCAGGCTCTGAGCTGCCAGTACAGAGCCTGATGTGGGGCTCGAACCCACGAACCGTGAGATCATGACCTGAGCCGAAGTCAGACACTCAACCGACTGAGCCACCCAGGCGCCCCTTATAATCATTCCTGCTTCAGGTTAGGGTTGATTTAAGAAACTGGCAGAGTCTGCCATTTGGAATAATAGGGTCCATCTGTGGGGATGAAAAATTGCAGAGAGAAACAAATGGGGCCTAAACTTGATTCAAAAGATGTTTTTGAAAAGGTTGTAAACCTTTCACATAGGGATTTAGTTCTGTCTTCTCTGTTCTAATTCTTGTCAAAATCTTAGAATTGGTCCGGGTAGATAGCTCATCCAATATACTGGTGTCCCATTTCTTAAATATCTTTAACAGTTCACCCTTCATTTCTACTCTGTTTCAGCCATCAACTCTGTGTCACACCATGAGTTTGTCATTGCTCCAAATCAACAAGTTAAAACTTCAATATCATACTCATTGACCTTGTGCTTAGAGTCCTATTGTATTCTCATAATTACTCTCTTATTACACATGCTCTTTGAGCTCAGAGTCCTCCAGTCTCTTCATTCTTCCTTTTTCTTCTGGCTGTCGGTCTTCTCTTCCTTTATTGGTTTTATTGCTGTTCATCTGAAATGTTTTTTTCACATTACATTTCTTTGTGGCCTTTGGCCCCTTCTGTGTAATGAGAATAAAACTACCTGAGGAGTTATGTAGCCCTTAAATTAGGTTGTTTTTGCTTGTAAACTGTATTGGTTTTCACCACTAATGTTTAACTTGCTAAATCAGTGCTTCACAGTAATAGTCATATAATTTTTTGTCGTTCAGAAAATGTGAGTAAGGTGCCTGTGTGTCATAGAATTATAGCAGTGAATTACAAGCAATTAAATGCCAAATTTTTAAGTTGTGTTTTAAAAATCAACTAACTAGCCATGGAAAAGTCTTCCTATACATTCTTCAGATTACCCTGTACATTCTTTTGATGGACGAAAACGGATGATCTTGAGCACTATTTCATGGATGGGAGGAAAAAATCCATTTTTGGGGATTGCCTACATCACTATTGGATCCATCTCCTTCCTTCTAGGAGTTGTACTGCTAGTAATTAATCATAAATATAGAAACAGTAGTAATACTGCTGACATTACCATTTGATTTTATATTCTGAAAACAGATTTACTGCATGTGCATCAAGGCCAGTCCTATTCAACCTAGCTTTCGAATGCTGATGTCTGGTTAGTATGTCATTTTTGAAGTTGGCACATAATTTTTCTTTTTTTAAAAAAACAGTTTTTGTCCTTTGCCTCTTCTTTATGGATGTCTTATGGAACTATATGACGGGTATGAAACAAATTAACTGTATGGATCATATCAACACTGTAACTGCTGAAATGGCATTCTAATTAATGTTTGCTTTGTGTTGGGTCAGGCCATATGATGCATAGAGCCTCTTTTATGTGAAATGCATCTAGTGCTTAAATGTTTATGCTGTGTTGATAATATTATATTGACATGTGATGCTGTATATGTGTGCCTGTTGTGTGAAGAAAGGGATTACAAGATGTATGAATATAATGACTTGCTAACCTTGCAGGATTCAGAGTTACAAAAAGATCTAAGGCTAAATCTAAATAAAACACTTCCTCATTTTCATGTGTCGTGTGTAAAGGATTAAAGTACCATCTTTGTTGAGGTGGTTCATGTATTCCATTTATCCAGTACAGCTCTTTGTCAAGTATAGCTTTGATTTCAGAGGACATGCTTATCTTGTCTAGCGTGGGAATTAATGGTCCTGTCTCAAGAGGTCAGGTGGGTCTCGTGTGGGAGAATTTGAAATTCCTTTTCCCATTTGATTAAGATGTTATAGTCAGGAACCCCAAATCAGTTGATAAGTTTTTACATGTGATCATTTCCTTTGAAGCTTATACTTCATAGGGGATAATAGGTGAGAGAATATAGGTGAGAATATAGGTGAGATGGGAAAACTTCTTGGCAGACCTTCAACTTCTGCCTCAACTATAAACCAGAAGTAAATGTTTAAAGAGACTGTTTTCATTCTTGTGGTATTTAACATTCAGAAATGTGCTTCAGCATTGGAAATACCTCAAGCTGTTTTTATTTTGCAGGTAAGTTTTGATCTAAGTACTAATATTCTATTGCAGAAAATTTAGAAAACAGTAATTTCTGTATTTCATTCAGTTTTTACATATAGGTCAAATATGGAGGCGTATGCACATTCTCTTTAGTTAAGGTACCAATTATTTTGGTTGGTTTATTCTAAGACATACTTAAAAAATAAATTCTTTAAATTTCCTAATTAAATTCTGGAGATTTTGCAGTATGCACCAGAGAAATTATAATATATATGGTTGAAGTTATTTTATTTTCTATTAACTGAAATTATTTTAATATTCCTTACTGAATAAATGCTGTAATTTGTTTGCTATGGAACTTACTCTTGAATGTAAACTTATTTTTTCAACATGCATGAAAATGTATGTCTTAATCAGAGGTGGCTTAATTGCATTGAAATGGCTTTTTTTTGTAAACTAAATTAACTCCTATATTTGTATAGAAGGTTGTTTATTCAGAGTTTGTGATGATTTTGTTCAGTTATATTTTAAATCAAAAGGTCTGGGTAATGTATCAATTTTGATTAATATATGTTTTTTTAAAAAAAAAAAACAAAAAATAATGTAATGGTTAATAGAAATGTGCCACACTTCTTAAGTTTTGTATAACATGAAATTCAGTTAAAAGAACTTGTAGTTCATAATGACTTAACTGGTAGAATATTACTTGCATGAGGTACTTACTGTATGATTTTCCTGAAATCTCTGAGTGCATAGGGTATTGTTTGTCTCAAAATATTTTTTGTCTTGTCAGCCCTTCAGAATATTGTTATTTATTCTGACCACAGACCCTCTTGCACATGGCAGTTTATTTTCTGGGACACATAACTGGGGGAGAAGGTTTTTGCCAGTCTTCCCAGATTGAATTTGCGTTGTTCAAGGAGGACTGCCATCCTGCATCTCTCTTTCTAATTAGGGGACCAAAGGTGCCGCTAAAGAAAAGTTGAAGCCCCTTCCAACACTTTCTCATCTGGGGTGAAGACAGAATCTTAAAATATATTTGGAGTTTTATCTATTTACAAGTTCATTGATGGCCTCATTTCCTTTCCGTCTCCTGCCATTTGAGCACTAAGGGATTCCTGTTACTAATTATGAAGAATGTGGAACATTCATATGGCCTCTGCGAAGCCTGGTGGGAAGGAAAAACATTTCTTTTTTATGGGCTTTATGCTCATCTTTTGGAAATATTGATGTCATATTCAACTTTTAGAGAATCATATTGCATTTTATTGCTTTTAGGCTAAATAGAAGGCATTGAAGAATGCTTTGATTTACAGGAAGTATTTTGGTATATGAAATTTCCCAATTGAAGGAATTATTCAATATGTAAAAGCTAAGAAGTTTCATTGAAATCATAAGGCAGTAAAAAATAAATTGGTAAAAATAACTATACTACCTAATGGAGAATTATTCAACCAAGAGGAGAGTCAAGTGAATATTTTTTTGTTTATTGGTTAGTATCAGTTTGTTTGTAACCTTGATTATATTTGAAGGTAATATTCTGTTAGTATGTTCTGTGTTAATAAAAATGAACAAAATTAATTTTGCTGTGTTCAAGTGTCTTGCTAAAATAATAATGCCCAGTGTTGTTGTTAATGTTTAGCACTAAATTTCAGCCCAAGGTCAATAAGGCCCAAATTTTAACATTTCCATGTCTAGATTTGATTGCCGTTATGGATATATATTAATCACTTTGACAGCATTAACTGCAAGATTTGTCTTTATTACTGAGAAACATCTGTTCTTACCAGGAAGTGGTCATATTGTCACCTGAGTTATAGGTAGATGGGCTAAATTTGGTATTAGATCAAGGAAATGTCTAGTAAATAGAAAAGGAAGAAGTGGTAGAGAAGCAAGGATGATGAAATAATGAAGAGGGCGGGGCATACAGGAAATGAAAAGACAGACCAGGAAAGAAGAACAGCTGACTGGGAGGTTAATGAATGCTCACCTTCTATCTTCATGGAAACAATGTCTTAGAATTATTGTATTGCCCTTTGTTGGTTAAGATGAAAAGTTTTCTTCTTTATAAACATGGGTTTTTTGGAAGGGAGGATGGAGGGAATAATGAAGTGCTGTTTCAGGAAGAGTTTTGATGCATAAATGTTTGTTGTAGAGTTTGGATGATCTAGTAAAGTATTTTAGAGCTTTTTTTATAGCCCATGCTCCATTCAGTAAACATAAAAATCTGATTTCCCCTAATGTCATTTGAAATTTCAAAATAAATATCATGTCTAAAATCAAATCGACCATGGTGACCTTATTTGATTTTATAGATTGGTAAATATATAAATTACATTCTATCAAAATAATGTGTATATATAGTTAACAAAAATCAACAGGCCTTACGATGAAAACCTATAGTCCCTGTCCCAACTTTCTCTAACTTTCAGAGAAAATCACTTTGAGTCCAGATGTTTCTTTTGGTATTTGTTTTACTGTATCTAAACGATACGCCTAGTCTGCTATTGCTTGATTTAATGGTTTTAGTCATCCTTAGTATCTTCTTGATAATGTTACCTGCTGATTAAAGCTTTTTAACATACCTGTCTTCCCTTCTTCCATTATTGCAGCTATATCCTATTTAGGAAACACGGTAGCTATTATTGAGTTATAACTGTAGAGCAAAGCATTGCACCAAGATTACATTTTATATCATTTTATTTTTCCTAGAGTTAATAATTGCCTCATTTTTAACACATAATTTCTAGAAGCCTAGCTTAAACTTTTTCCAGTTACTCTGTCTTTTCCACCATGTTCTCATCAATAGTTTTAAAAGGTTTTTGTCCCCAGGTTTTCAGATAATCTGGTCCCCATTTTTACTAGGGAGATCTATTCTGTATTTGTCCTTCTATGCTAATTTGAACTGGTTGTTTTCTTGACCAGTTACACAGCCATTATCCCATGACCTCATCTTAACACCTTTCTATGTTAGATCTGTTTTCTAGTTTATTCTCTAGTTTACTGGAGCACTACCTAAAGCACTCAAAGCACTCAAAAAGTAGCTGAGAGGCAAATTTTCTGAGTCCTTACGTGTCTAAAATGTCTTTTTGTGATTCTTACATCTCATTGCTAGTTTGACTACATATACAATATTAAGTTTAAAATAGTTTTTTTTTTAATGTTTATTTTTGAGAGAGAGACAGAGCATGAGTGGGCAAGAGGCAGGGAGACACAGAATCTAAAGCATCTCCAGGCTTTGAGCTGTCAGTACAGAGCCCAATGCAGGGCTTGAACCCGTAAGAGATCATGACCTGAGCCAAAGTCAGATGCTTAACTGACTGAGCCACCCAGGCACCCACCACTCCCCTAGGAGTTTTGAAGGCATTGCTCCACCCTCTTCTAGGTTTCATTGCTGGTTTTGAGAACTCTGTTTCTATGCTAGTCAGATAATAAACCTCCTAGACTGATGCTTAATTTTCTTCTCTTTTTCTCCAGTTGTTTATACACTATTGTCTGTGTTCTCTCTAAAAGATTTCTTCATTTTAATCTTCCAGCCTTATCTTCTACTAAGCTTTATGTATACTTAAAAAGTATTTTAATTTCTAAGACTTCCTTTATTTCTATTCTGTTTCTAAAAAATATTCATCTTAGTTCACAGATAAAATATTTTTCTGAGGGAGCGCCTGGGTGGCTCATTCAGTTAAGGGTCTGACTTTGGCTCAGGTCATGATCTCGCTGTTTGTGAGTTGGAGCCCTTCTTCAGGCTCTGTGCTGACCGCTTAGAGCCTGGAGCCTGCTTCAGATTCTGTGTCTCCCTCTCTCTCTGCCCCTCCCCTGCTCGTGCTCTTCCTCTACCTGTCCCTGAAAAAAATGAATAAATGTTAAAAATTTTTTTAAGTAATTTTTTGAGGATATATATGCTTTTCTTTCCTACTCTGTTAGCATTGATTTTTGTTGTTGCTGTTTTAGGTTTTAGGGTTTTTTTTTTTCTTTACTCTTGATCATATAAGTGACTTTTTTGTATTTCTGGTTAGTCTTGACCATCTATCTTATATGAATGGCCCCCAAGAGACTAATTGAAAGCTCGCTGTTTGTGCTTGACAAGTGATAGGCTTCACTAGCACAGTGCTACTCAGAAATGCCACTCAGTGAATTATTTGTTTCTATTCATTATAAAAAGGTTAGACCAGTAATAAAGAGTTGGCAGGTCAGCAACTGTAAGAGGACCAAATGTTGAGAAGTACTGCATCAGGGAAGGATTGTTAGGGGGCCAGTCATTTGGCTGGAGGTCTTTTCTTTGACTGGAACTGTTCAGTTTCTCTAAGGAATTTGCTGGTCCTCTTCAGAAAGAAGGGGTCCAAGGAAGGTTTGTTTTTTCTGCCTTTAACTCTGCTTCTGCCTTGTCCTTCACCTCACCTTCTGTTTTCTGCTTTATATGTATTTCTCCATACCTATCCCTCTGCATATCCTTTCTAACTGGTTGTCTTCCATTACTTTATACAGATAAAAATTATCTTCTCTCCTGCTGTGGGAGACAGTGAAGGGGGTGAGAGATTGTATTTGGCTGAGAGGGGGAGAGCAGATGTCTTGGGATCTGACCATTCTGATGTATGTAATTTTCAGCTAGTCATTTTCAGGCCTATTCCTTGTTGCTATAACTTTTACATCCAAGCCTGAGCTTCTCAGAGCCTGTGGGCCAAACAGCATGCTTCTCACTGGTGTCCCCCTTACAGTCTCTTTAGATTACAGCTTCCTCTGTCCTGCTCAGTCATATTCCATCTGCTTTCTGTTTTCTAGAAATCTACTGAAAGTGCTTTTCTGGGGTTTTATTTTCCCCCTATCATCAATTCTATCCTTTTTGACTCCTATCTTAAAAAAATTTTTGTTTTAGAGGTGCCTCATTTGGTTAGGCATCGGACTCTTGGTTTTGGCTCAGGCCATGATCTCACAGTTTATGAATTTGAGTCCAGAATCAGATTCAGTGCTGATGGCACAGAGCCTGTTTGGGGTTCTCTCTCTCTCCCTCTCTCTCTGCCTCTCCCTCATTCATTCTCCCTCTTTATCTTTCTCCAAAAATAGGTAAATAAATTTTTAAAACATGAAAAAAAATTGTTTTAGATGTCATAAAATAGGGGGAGCATGGGTGGCTCAGTCATTTAAGCATCTGACTTTGGCTCAGGTCATTTCACCTGAATTCAAGCCCCATGTTGGGCTCTGTGCTGACAGCGTGGAGCCTGCTTCAGATCCTCTGTCTCTCACTCTCTGCTCCTCCCCAGCTTGCCCCCTCTCCCTCTCTCTCCAAAATAAATAAACATTGAAAAAAAATTCGGTAGAGACAGATTGTCGTAAGGTAAACTTTACTTTTTTTCTTGTATTGTGTAGTTCTGTGCATTTTAACTTATGTATAGATTCATGTAGCTATCGCTGGATACAGAGCAATACTATCACCCCCACCCCCNCGTACTCCTTTACACTCATCATTTCCTCTAGGCAACCACTGATCTCTCTTCTTTCCTCAGAGTTTTTCTTCTAGAATGTCATAAATGGAATTATACCATATGTAACCTTTTGAAACTGGCTACTTGCATTAAGCATGCCTTTGAGATTCATCTAAGGTAATGATGCCTATCGATACCTCCTACCTTTTCCATTCCCTTTTCATGTTACTGGAGTGAAAGGGTGAAGAAATAAAGTCTTGGGGCCCATCCACTTTTTTAAAATCAGAAAACACCTTGAAGTACCTTTTGGTGCTTTTGTAACACTTCTAAAAATCTTAAAAGATAAACGTGTTACGTACTGTTAAGTGGTATTAATGGGAGCTTGTCTGTTTATGTGTGACAAGCTTTTTCATCCAGGGTAATGAAGAAGATTGAACTCACCATGTCACTTTCACTGTCAAGATTTGTGTGCCACTTTGTTTTAAGGAACAGAAATACAGAAAAAATAGTTTTAAAAATACATGTTAAGTTACAGGTGAATTGGTGGTCTAAAGTAATCCATGGGATGTGTTGTCTTTCCTTTTCACAACAAAGCTTATAAAAGAGTAATTTGTATTTTATTGTCATCTTCAGCTTTAGCTAATGATTCATCTCACAGTCACACTGTATTCTGTTTACTATCATCTGTGTCTAGAAGATACAGTAATTAAGAGTATGGGGTTTAGAAGCAGGCTGACCTGGCTTTTATGTATATAAACTGTACCTTCAGGTTATTTAATCTCCTAAATCATTTGCCATTTCCTGTCAGTAAAATTAGAGTTTTAATACCCTCTTGATAGATTTTTGCTTTGAGGAATAAGGGAAGTGATAGATGACAAACATTTAACAGAAAGTGTAGAAAAATGACAATGAACAATTCCCACTCTTTTTTTGTCACAGGAAGTAAACTCACCCTTATCTTGAACTTTTTGCTCCATTTGATAATTTGACACCTTCCTTCCCTCTTCATTCTTAGCATGTGGCTTTGTGACTAACTCCTGATTTTCTTCTTACTTATCTGTCCTTAGTCTCCTCTATATATCCCTTGGTTGTGCTCACCATGTACAATGTTGGGAATTCTTTGAGATTACGTTCTAGGCCCTTTTCTCACTTTATATATACTTCCTGAGCAATCTTAAGTTCCTAATCACTTCTAGTACCATCTTTGCAGTGGTTTCTTTATCTTTTCTTGTGCCTTGACATCTCTTCTGAGCTCTCGATTGTTCAGTATGGATCTCTTCTTGGATTGTCCTTGGGTTTCTCAAGTCTAAAAAGGCCCAAACAGGAACCATCACATTCTAGCCTGGTTTTCTCTTATATTTTTTGATATAGTGGATGGTATGGTCAACCACCTTTAACATTTAAGTCAGAAACCTTGCATTCATGTCCACATCATAGTTTATTATTATGTGTTTATTACCTTCCCAATTAGGTTATATGGTCCAAAGGGTCAGGGATTTAAAAAATTTTCCCCTGAGCATTTTGCAAAGTGTTAGATTCATATTAAGTAGTCAATAAATTATTGTTCAACAAGGAGTGAACTCATTCATATATTTTATACATTATTTTTTCATACAAAAAGACTTTAGAACCAGAGATAAAGATTATTAGTCCAAAGCCACCCCTTAACTTTCATGATGAAAAGAGTGAGGCTTGCAATTAGAGAAATCATTAATAATAAATACAGCAATTAAGAGATAACCAAGTATTTCTTGACTCCTAACTGTAATAAAAGAATATAAGGAATTACATATATTGATGTGCTGTCTTTTATCTGACTAGTAGTTTTTGTACACTAAACTTAACACGAACCTATTCTGCTATATTTGCTTTTGTAAAACTGGAAGTGGTTTAAGCATGGTTCCAGATTTAAAACACACATCCCATTCACACAAAACATTATTCTGGCTTTCCTTTTTTAATTTATAGTTGCTACAGGAGGATCAAAGTAAGAGTTGTAATCTTGGTGTGTTTTTTTTTAATCTTTTTAATGTTTTATTTCTTTAAAAAAATTTTTTTAATGCTTTTTATTTATTTCTGAGCTAGAGAGAGAGAGAGAGATAGCGTGTGCAGGGGAGTGTCAGAGAGAAAGGGAGACACAGAATCCGAAACAGGCTCCAAGCTCTGAGCTGGCTGTAAGCACAGAGTCCTACGCAAGGCTCTAACCCGCGAACCGTGAGATCATGACCTGAGCCGAAGTCGGTCGCTTAACCCACTGAGCCACCCAGGTGCCCCAATGTTTTATTTATTTTTGAGAGAGAGACGGAGACAGCATGAGCAGGGGAGGGTCAGAGAAAAAGGGAGACACAGAATCTGAAACAGGCTCCAAGCTCTGAGCTGGCTGTAAGCACAGAGTCCTACGCAAGGCTCTAACCCGCGAACCGTGAGTAAAAAGTAGTACCCAAAGTCGGATGCTCAACCGACTGAGCCACCTAGGCATCCCATCTTGTTTGTTTTCTAAAGGAAGAGAAATAGGGAGTAACTGTGTCATTTGGTAACTTCACATTAGTAATTGTGAATTATTTTCACACAAACTTATCTCAGGCTTCAGTTAACCATTACCACAGATTTACCATATATCTAAATGGAGTACTGCCAGTTCTATTATAATGTTCAAAAACCTCTGAAGGAAATACTTCCTAATCATTTCTAACAATCTAATAATAATTTCTAATTTTACAAAGAAACTCGAACTAATATTTTGGAAAGAAAACTTTCCAAAATAACTCTTCTGGAGTGCCTGAGTGCTTCAGTCAGTTAAGCATCCAACTCTTGATTTAGGGTCAGGTCATGATTCAGTCTTGAGATCAAGCTCAGCATTAGGCTCTGCACTGGGCATGGGGCCTGCTTAAGGTTCTTTCTTTCCCTCTCTTTCTGCCTCTACCCTGATTGTGCATGTGTGCTCTCTCTCCCTCTCTCCCAAAAGAAAAAAGAAAAAAAAAAAAAAGGAAAGAACTCTTTTGCTACAGAGCATGAATTTACAAATGTAGTAACAAATTTCAAGTATGCTTGAGATGATCCAATAAAGTTTGATAGGCACTCAGGCAAATTTCAGGTATATTTTTCTGTCAGGATAATCAAAATTTATAGAACAGGAGCAAGGAGAAAATGAGTGAGGAATCCTGGGACTAAATACTGTTTGAAAGTAGTACAATGAGTATCAAAGATGTTTTGAATTTTTATTCTCAGTAAGTTCATTCTTTATGCAGCATACTGTTCCTTTAATTAATTAACTAATTAGAGAGAGAAACAGTTCTAGCAGGGGAAGGGCAAAGAAAGAGGGAGACACAGAATCTGAAATAGGCTCCAGGCTCCGAGCTGACAGCAGAGTCTGACTGTGGGGCTCGAACTCATGAACTGTGAGATCACAACCTGAGCCGAAGTTGGACACTTAACTAAGTCACCCAGGTGCTCCAGCATACTGTTCCTTTAACCAATAATTACTGAGCATTTTCTATCTGCCGGTTACTATTCTAGATGCTGTAAGTACAGCAGTGAAGAAAATTAGCTAACTTAAATCTTTAAAAGGATCATTGTTGTGTGGAAAATCGACTGAATATAAAAGTACAAGTAGGAAAACTAGTTGAACAGGCTTCTGCAGTAATGCAAACAAAAGATGATGATGGCTTGGCCTGGAGTGTGGTAGCAGTGGAGATGATAAGTGGTCAGATTCAGATTATATTTTGAAGGTGTATGTATTCAACAGAAATTTTCTAATGGATTAGTTTATAGGGTATGATAGAAAACAGTTAAAGTTTGGTGCTTGAAATGAAGAAAATTTCAGAGGAGAAGCCTTGGAAATAAATGAATGGAAAGTAGAATTCAGTTTTGGTAAGTTTGCAGTGCCCATTAGACATCTAAGTGGAGATGTCTGGAGTCAAAGGGAAAGGTCAGGCTGGAGAGTTGCCAGCACACAAATGGTATTTCATGGCAGTGGATGAAATCACAAATGGGATGAATATAAAAAAAAAAAATAAAAAGTAGTACTCTGAAATTTAGAGGTTCAGAGGATGAAGTTTCAGGAGACTAAAAAACACTGCTGAATGGAGAACTATCAAGTGTAGTGGATGGAGGAAGCCCCCTAGGACTGTATATGACTATACCTATGTGTTGCCTATTATACTGTATGGCATTTATAGATTATTTCCAAATTAAAAACAAAGCATATTGTGAAGGAGTGATCAATTATGTTAAATTTAGTTGCTGATAGATGGTAAAAATGAAAATTGAGATCGACTTTATTCAATGATGTAGAAGCTATTGGGGATCCTAGGAAAAGCAGTAAAAGCCTGCCTGAAATGGGATTTAAAAAATTAGGAGAGGAAGGGAAGAAGAGAAATGTAAAGAAATCGGTTTTGTTTTTATTTTTTAAATGTTTATTTTGAGAGGACGGGGCAGAAAGAGGTGAAAAGAGAGAATCCCAAGCAGGCTCTGTGCTGACAGGGGATTTGATCTCAAGACCATGAGATCATGACCTGAGCCAAAATCAAGAGTTGGACGCTTAATCGACTGAGCCACCCAGGCGCCCCAAGAAATCTGTTTTAAGAGAAATGGTATGGTAATTGAAATCTAAGCCTTGTTTGTTTAATACGGGAGTATGTTTATATGCTGATGGAATGATCTAGGAAAGAGGGAAAAATTGTACTATGTGACATACAAATAAGGATCTGCATCTATTTCAGAATCTATTTTATGTGAATCTTTGGTTCTTTTTGGACAGAGCCATGTGTCCTACATCCAATATATAGATCTGTCACCCATTATGTATCATTAATTCATCTGCTGGTTAACCTTTAACCCTTTAAGCAGTACTGGGGGACTGGCAAAAAATTAAAATAATCTGTTCTTGAGAGGTTTACAATCTAGTTGTCTAGATAGAGAAAATGTAAGAGAGCACATAGAACTTTAACAAGTTCAGATTACAGACAGTACACTTTTTAAAAATTTGTATGCTCCAGCTGTTGGTGCCTAGTAATTGTCCTCAAGGATTTGATCACAGTGCGTAATGCAGAAGGGGGAATAAGCCAGAACCTTTCAGTCCCTATCTAGGAAAGAGATGAATTGGGTATTTACAAACCTTGGAGAGGAAGACTGAGGACAGGTAATTCGGTGGATCTAACCCAAAATATTAGAAGGAATAGTAATTTTGATGTTACTAATTTTTATCTACACAGTTCACCTATGCTGAACCCATATATCATCCACTTTCTATTTGAAATGACAATGGAATAATTATTAGAGTTTGTAAAAAAAAAAAGGTGGAAAGATTTATTTTAGTATAGGATAAGTATTTTTATGTTTACATTTATACACAGTTGGTGGGGACAAAGGCTAAAGATCTTTGTACTGTGGCATTGTTCAGGCAAGACTGCTAGAAGCAAGATACACTGACGGCCTGTCTATCCAGTATTTGCTCTGCCTAGAACCTCCGATCATGGAAAGTGCCCTGGGCCAGCAAGACTTAAGCGTCCAGATGTGCCATCCCATTTCTTGTCCCACAATTACAAATCTTCCCCTCTTTCCAGCATTTTACCAGACACGAAGAAACGAGCGAACAGCTTTCACAATGTCGGGACACTGGTAGCGTTTCTTGCATGGGGAGTTCTGCAGCATCCAAAGGTACAAGAAGATAAAAATTGGTATCCCGACGCAGCTCTTTACAGCAGATTCTCAGCACAAGGAACAATAACGCCCTCACAAAGTTTCTTCTACGGAAAAAAAGATTGTATCCATGTAAGAGGAGTTAACCTTTTTGTTTTGTGTTGCATCCTGCTTCATAACTTACAGTTAGACCAACCAGTGTTCCTTCAGCATCAAAACAATGGTTCATTTTGCTCAGAGTTTTTAAAACACCTTCTCGTTCAAAATACACTACTTTTCTATGGTAGCCTGGACTCACGTTAATTTTATCTAAGCTGTGTAAAAAGTGCATAACACGTCACTCCTCGCCTCTCTGGTCTCAAACGTTGCTTCTCCCAGCCTTAGCTCCAGGGACCAGCCGCCTGAAGGACATCCGCCAGGTTAGAAACGAGATCAAGGCACGGAAACCGCCAGTCGGCTAGAGCGGCCACAGCCGTACGGCCGCTCTCACTTTTCTTCGGCTCTCTATGGTTAGAGGCTCAAGCCCCTCCCCCTCCCGAGGTATTAAGCTCCCTGACGCTTGCGCGAGGCCAGAGGTGGTTCCGGTTCCGTTGTTGTCGTTTTCGTTCCTGGTGTTCGGTTGTCGCGGTTGGTGGGTAGTAACCGAGCCAACATGCTGCGGAATCTGCTGGTGAGGAGCTTCTCGGCTTGCATTCTTGATGTGGGGCGGGAAGGCTGGGAGCGAAGGCTAAGGGACCATGACTGAAAAGCCTCTTCTGGGAGGGAAGGAGGGCGAGAGAAGGCGGCTTCTGAAGTCACCTTGGTCCGTGTCCTTTTCGTCTGACGTTACTTTCCCTTCCTCTTGTTCCCGGCTGTGCGGGGTAGTTGTAGGGAATGGGGAGGCTGGGAAGATGAACAGGGGACGGTGGGTTGGACAGCCCTGGTTTCTTTAGTGGTCACCTCTAACTCTACAAGTCATTGATGAAGTCGGTAATTTTGATAGTAAAATCAAGATCGAACTGGGAAGTTTCTGATACCCGAAAGCTTCAAATAGAAACATGTTCCACCGGCACATTGAAAGGCCTTAGGTTTCAACGTTTCTGATGCTTTGAGAGCATCAGAATGCGGTTTAAAAAGCAAGTCATTCAGTTTTGGTTGGGACTTCAAGAGCAGTCAGACTGAAGTGTGTTGCTTCAGTCAGGCAGTTCTGCAGTGTCCTTCACCCCTCCACCGGCTTTGAGCCTGTGAAATACTTTCCCAAATTTTCGAAAAAGAAGGAAAATGTAACAGTGACCGTTCTCTTTTGTAATTATTTAATAAGGTTTTACTTAGTTCTCAATATATCATCTGTTTTGGAATATGTAGTGCATATGTTTCATTAATTAAACTGGATATATAATGCAAGTCACTTTTTGAAAAGAATTGTACCCCATTAGTTCCTATTTTAGGAAAAATGTAATGGGTTCAGCATTTTAATTAAGTAGGAACCATGTCAGTCTATTTTGGTATCGAATAGTAGACTTTTAATAATATGGTAAAGTTGTAAATGAAAATATTTGAACTTTTAGTCTATTTTGTAACCATTCTTTATTCTTGTAATATCTGTATGTCAATATGTTTTACTCAAGGATTATATAATGCTACTAGTTCAAGTCAGGTAAAGATGATTTTTCTTTCCCCTCAGAATCTGCATGAATTACTACTTGAATGTGGTATTTGGAGACTGTAGGATTTTAATATAAAGAGTAGTGGATGGGGGTGCCTGGGTGGCTCAGTCACTTAGGATAAGCATCCGGCTCTTGATTACTGCTCAGGTCATGATCTCCCAGTTGCTAGATTGTGAGATTGAGCCCTGCGTCAGGCTCTGCACTGGCAGCTCAGAATCTGCTTGGGATTCTTTCTGTCTGTCTGTCTCTCTCTCTCTCTCAAAATAAACTTCAAGAAAAAAAAAGTAGTGGATGGGCAACAAATTGGAAAACCTGACTGCTGGTTGAGGGCTCTGTTATTGACAAATCGGGTATCTTTAAACTGTCAATTTCCCTCTTCTGAAATACTAAAGATTGAAAATAGTTGGTTTTGAAAGTTTCTTTAAGATCTAAATCTGATCAGTATATATGGATTTTTTTTTTATTTCAGGCTCTTCGTCAGATTGCCCAGAGGACCATAAGTACTGCTTCACGCAGGCAGTTTGAAAATAAAGTTCCAGAGAAGCAAAAGCTATTTCAGGTACTGAAATATTTTATAGGAGATTGTTACTTGTAATAATAATAATTACCAAAAGTAGGAGATAGGAAGTAAATCTGGAGATGTTTGGTAGTTACTCATCTTGTTGTATTAGCAAAATAATAAACTGTCTATTGGTAGTTAATTGGGTATTTACTATATCCAGGAGGCTTTTGGGGAAGCAGAAGACACGAGAGGGAAAGGTGCACGTTAAAGACACTTTGTAGGAGTTACATTGGGTTGGCACTCTGTTGGGTAGTTTCATAAGAATAGACAAATAGACCATAGAAAGGGCCCAGAAATAGAACAAATAATATATGTAGAAATTTAATATATGTTAAAGGTGCTATTTCATATCAGTGTGGAAAGGATACAATAAATTGGTATTACAAAAATTGGCTATTTTAAAGGAAGTAAAGTTCTATCCCTTTATATTGTATATTAAAAGGTAAATTGCAGGGGCGCCTGGGTGGCTCAACCAGTCGGTTGACCAGTCGGTTAAGTGTCCAACTTCGGCTCAGGTCATGATCTCACGGTTCGTGGGTTCGAACCCTGCGTTGGGCTCTGTGCTGACAGCTAGCTCAGAGCCTGGAGCCTATTTCAGATTCTGTATCTCCCTCTTTCTCTGACCCTCCCCTCTTCATGCTGTCTCTCTCTCTCAGAAATAAATAAAACATTAAAAAAATTTAATAAAATAAAATAAAAAAATAAAAGGCAAATTGCAGGTATAAATGCTTCTGTCAAAAAACATTGGAAGAGAATATATTTTTCCAGTTTTAGTGAGTTACGATTGACAAATAAAAATTATATATAGTTAGGTTGTACCTGATGGGTTTTATTTTTAAAGAGGTGTACAGTGTGATGTTTAATGTGTCTGTGAATAATTACCATAATTAAGTTAATTAACACATCCATTACCTCAAATACTTGACCTTTTTGTTTGTTTAGTGAGAACACTTAAGATTACTTTCTTAGCAAATTTTGAGTGTACAATTCAGTACTATTACAGTCACCATAGGAGAATATTTCTTTTCTCTTAGGGGTGGGGAAGTCTTTCTAAGTAAGTCTTTACAAAGCCTAGAAGCTGTAAAGGACAAAAATTGCACTTATGAGTACAAGTGACAAATTGAGAGCAAATTTTTAAAATATAACAAAAGACTAATAACCCCAGTATAAAATCAGGTCCTACAGGGGCGCCTGGGTGGCTCAGTAGGTTGAACATCAGACTCCGGCTCAGGTCATGATCTCACAGCTCCTGGGTTCAAGCCCCACATCAGGCTCTGTACTGACAGCTCAGAGCCTGGAGCCTGCTTCTATGTCTCCCTCTTTCTCTCTGCCCCTACCCCACTCATGCTCTGTCTCAAAAAATAAATAATGGTGGGGCGCCTGGGTGACTCAGTTGGTTAAGCGTATCCTATACAGATCTTCCTTGACTTATGGTGCAGTTAGGCCATAAAACAGTAACCCATCATAAGTTGAAAATATGTTCAGTTGAAGATTCATATACTACACTTAACCTACCAAATATAGCTTATCCTAGCCTGCCTTAAATATGCTTACAACACATACTTTGGCTCACAGCTAGGTAAAATCGTCTAACACAGAGCCTATTTTAGAATAAAGTGTTGAATATCTCATGTAATTTCTTGAATACTGGGCTGAAAGTGAAAAACAGAATGGTTCCACGGGTACAAAATGCTGGTAAGTATACTGGTTGTTTAACTTGGTCATCGTGTGGCTGACGGAGTTGTGGCTGGCTGCCACTGCCCAGCGTCATGAGAGGATCATACCGCATATCACTAGCCTGGCAAAAGGTGAAATTTCAGAATTTAAAGTATAGTTTCTCCTGAAGGTATATGGCTTTCACACCCTTGGAAAGTTGAGAAATTGTAAATTGAACCAAATCTACCTTATGATTAAATCTAAGGTGTGAGGAGAGGGGTACCTAGGTGGCTCAGTTGGTTGAGGGTCCTTCTCTTGATCTTGGGCTCAGGTCATGATCTTGCAGTTTGTGAGTTCAAGCTCCACCTCTGCCCTGATAGCACAGATCCTGTGTGAGAATGTCTCCCTCTCTCTGCTCCTTTCCCACTTGTTCTCTTTCTCTCAAAATAAATAAAAAAGTGTGAGGATTACTGATCTTTTTAATAATACAGCTGATGAACTCAGTATATTTTCACAGCTTTAACATATATTTGTTGGAAGGCAAATCTTTATTGGATCTCATTAAATGTAAGAGAAAGAATGTTGACTTTTAGAAGTTCTTATTTTAATACTTTAGTGGTAATAGGTACAGAATCAGGAAAATTGTAGTCTTTTAATTTTTATATTTACAATATTTTAATTCTAGGGGTTTAAGAAGTGCTTAATTTCATATGAATGGATTAGTGTTTTGAACTTAGTTGAAAACCAATGATGCATGTATTAATTATTTTTTTAATCTAGGAGGATAATGGAATTCCAGTGCATCTAAAGGGTGGAGTAGCTGATGCCCTCCTGTATAGAGCCACTATGATACTTACAGTTGGTGGTAAGCTATTTGGAATGCTTGACTTACCAATAGGTAACAGTAAGGATTACTAACAACTTCATTCCTTTTACTATGTCAGTATTTTAACATAGGAAGACTGTCTCCAGATCTGAGATCTTACTGCTTTACGTGTAAGGATTCAAGATAATGATTGATACATACTGTATAAGAACATTTTAATATCTTAAAAAAATAAAGCAGTAAAGTTTGGACTATTTATGATAGAGGTGGCTTTCAGAGTGTGCTACCCGTGTTCTTACAGGCCTTTGGAGGAACCGAAAACATCTCTACACCATCTCCTATAACAGGGACTTTTTAAACATTTTTATTGCGATACATAATAACACACTTTACATCTAATTTCTGAACATACATGTTTATGACAGAAACAAAACCTGTATAGAAAGAACAGTACTTATTGTACACAAAGTGCTTTGATATTTTTTTCTGTGGATTGGGCAGGTCCATTGTTCAGTATTAGCAATGGAATATTACAAATTTGTATGCTAAGAGCAAAGTTAAGAATTTAAGTGATTGCTCTCTGGGGGAGGAATGGAAACAATATTTGAGTGATTACTGTGTGCTCATCTTATTGCTAGCAATGCCACATAAATGGATTTCTGTAACCTTTTTATTGTCTATAATGTGTCCTCATTTTAAAGATGAAGAAATTTTATGTTAATTACCCAAGTTAATATTGCCTTTGTGTGGAAAAGCTGAAATTTGAACCCTAGTTACGAAGTCCCCCTGCTGATATCAAGGTCCTTTCTTTGGCTTGGTTTGAATAGAGTGAAGTGGCATTTATGGATGAAGACAACAATCAGATTGTGACGTTTGGGCTGTCTTAAGATAGAGTCCTAAGTTCTTTTTGGTCAGTGTGACTATTTCCTAAATATTCTGGTAAACAGTTATTAGCTATTCTTACATCAAATTTGATCATTTAAAAATGATGTGTCGTTCTTCCTTGGTTTAATATTAATAATATACTTTAGGGAGTGCTTGTATATCTTGACTTCTTTTTTTATTTTTGAATCATTCTTAGCATTTCTCAGGCAATCTTAGTTTAGTACGGAAATAACCTTGATACATATTCTTAATCTTATTTGAAAATTTTTTGCATGTTATTATCAATTTGACAAATAGATTATCATATTGTATCTAACACTTTCCTCTGAAGTTAAGTGCTACTAAAACTAGATTAACTGTATTCTACATGTATTTATTTCAAATTTTACCAGCACCTATCAAAATACTTTTCTGTGTTCCCATAAAAGTAGTCTTAATACCAGACTTCCCTTTCTGTTAACAACTTTTAGCTGGAGTATTATGTCTGCTATACCTGTAAAGATCAGAATTTCTTGTAAGTTCTTTTTTTGTTTCCTTTTCTTTTTTAGGAACAGCATATGCCATATATCAGCTAGCTATGGCTTCATTTCCCAAGAAGCAAGACTGACTTCAGTTTATCATCTCAACAGGCAGTTGGTTCAGTTTCATTCAGCTCTCTATGGACCAATAATTGATAAATAACTGAGTTCTTCTTCGGGGATCAATATTTATTGACTTATACTAACTGCCTCCAATAAAGCAGTCTTTACCATGCTTTGTCTTATTTTATCACTTTAGAATACATTACACCAATAATTTCAGTTTTTGATCAGCCTTGTCCCTCTTAGGTAGGGAGCAAAAAAATGGTTCTTTAGTCATTAGCATGGTATAAAATACCATTGTTATATTGGGGAAATTTTATTTTTATAAATAAATTATTTAATATAATAGAGCAGTTCAGAATTATACAGTGGATGGTTTTCAGCTGTGAATGAATGTGACACTTGAAAGCATTTTTCTTTGAATCCTTCACTCCCTGCTGTACTGTGTCTTGGGATATGCTAGAACCTGGGGTTAGTGGAAGCAGGTCATTTTTGGTTCCTGGGGTTCAAGTTTCTTTTTTGCTTTCTCAGCTATGTTAGCATATGTTCAAATATTGGATTTATTCCACAGCTTAAAATTAGGCTTTAGTAGAGAAGCTATAAAATAATTTATGACTTGTTCTTACACACTAACAATGGGCTTGTATTCTGTTACTTTAATCCATAACATAAAGTGTAACTTCCCTTAAAATACTAATTCATTTCTAAAAGCCATCTTCTGGGGGGACCTAAGGGGTCATACTTTGTCATCTCTACTAGGTGTACGTTTGTAACACTATGAAGTTTATAGAATCTAGGTGCAATTCGATCTAAGGAAATCAATGAATAATGGTTTAATAAACTTCAGTTCTAGATAAAAGTAAAAGTATATTTGGAAAAAATGAGTCAAATCTGAAATAGCTAATATCTAAGTCTTCATGTGGAGACATTGAAGCTTAAAAGTAAATCCATCACCAAAGGTACCTATTAAAAGATGTCTCAGCCTTCAATCTCAAAGGTTTGAAAGGATCTTGGTAGCCACATTATCTAACCTGCCACTAAATACAGGAATCTTGCCAACTTCTGACAGCATCTTATTACTAATAGCAGCAGAGAAACACTGCTTTGGAAGGGAGTGGAATAACTGAAGTTGGGCTGGAGTCTGGTCCAATTTGGTGATTTGGAGCTAAAAAGCAGCCACTGATATTTTGAAACAAGCTACATCTGTCAGCACTTTACAGAGGAGAATTTAACTTCCATAAATGTGATTTGAAATTCTTTTATGACATGATGTGAAAGATACTGTTGTGTATGAAAAATAGCCTGATAGGCTCTGATAGCCTTCATCTCAGTATTGTGAGAGGTGCTTTACTAATCCTGACATAACAATTTATAAAGCATTTTTCCATGTGAACATGTTCTGTTTGGGCTATGTTATCATGGCAAGAAGGGATAATGTTTAAGATTACTTGAGAAATACTGGAATTCTTAAGATACTTGAAGAATTTTAAAAATTAATGCTAAGTTTAAGTATTTGTGCTTCACTTTAAAAATCTGCATTGTAACCAGGGGTGGAGATGGGGAGGGATGGAAGGGCAAGATCCCAGAATTGGGGTTGCTGGGCAAAATCCAGTGAAAATATGTCTGCTATACTTAGAATTTAGTAAGAGAGCCGTTAACAATTACTGATAGATTTCAAGGCCTAACCAGAAGTCCACAGAAAAGTCCATTCGAAGTGTTCAAATGTGGCCATCAGGAAGCAACCACCTTCATTTCCAATCTCCTTTTTATTCTTTACCAGATAGTATTTGAGATTAGTACCCTTTGCTAAATAGAAGTTACGTGATGATGGTATTCCATTAATACAAATACCATACGAGATATATTTAAGTGATATTTTGTTAAATTTGTAGTCTGTAGCTGTTCTATATGAAGTTAAATTATTTACAGATGAAGGAACAAGCTCAGAAGGCATGCAGTGTACACAAAGCTACAAATAAGTGACAGCACAAGTTTTCAAATCCAGTTTTGTCTGATTCTTAAAGTTCATGGTCTTTCCAGTATACTTTATCTTATGTGTTTGATTAAATGTTGACTGGGATAGCTTCAGTACACTGTTAATAGCAATGTATATATGAATATCCTACAAATATGAATACCCTACAGACTTGCATTTCATTTGTACAGTCAAGCTTCTTGGAAGAGCAATCTGTACAGTCTCTAGGTCCGTTGTCCACTTTCACATTGATTGCTATAATTTAAAATCTACCTACCTACTTAACATCTGTCTTCATATATAAGATCCAAACTAAGCACTGTCATCACATCTCATATTGATCTGCTTGGTGAATGCATACTCATTTTTTAAAACTTTATTTTTGAGAGAGAGAGAAAGGGAGACAGGATCCAAAATGGGCTCCATGCTGACAGCAGAGAGGCCATTGCGGGGCTGAAACTCACAAACTGTGAGAACATGACCTGAGCCGAAGTTGGACGCTCAACCAACTGAGCCACCCACGTGCCCCATGCATACTCATTTTTGACACCCCTGGTAAGTGCCCTAGATTCTGCTGGAAACTTTGACATTCTCCCCTCTGCTCCCTATGTTCCCTGTACTCCTTTTCATCAAGACTTTCATCCCTTTAAATTTGAGTTCAAATTTGAATTATAGTTGATAAGACTAGAAACCAGTATAGCATTGTAGTTAACCACACACGTGATAGAAGATCCAGCTTCAAGCCTCGAATTACCACAAGTAGCTAACCCAGCTGCATGTGTATCCTCATCTGTATACATGGAATAATACTTCATGCACGTGTTATTCTAATGCATATAAAGCACAAAGAATGATTTCTGGTACATACCAAGTGTGTAATAAATGTTAGCTGCTTCTATTGTTGGCTCTCTGGAAAAAGGAACTCTCTTTTTTCATCTCATGTCCTTCTCAACTTGACACAAAGCAGGGACTCTGAGCTGCTCAGGGCTGGTAGGGCAGGCTCACAATTTCAACCACATCCTAAGTGCTGTCTTTCCGCTCTCCTTAGTGTGTGTTGTTCTTATAAGGTGACCGCAGCAGCTCCAGCTATTTTCTTTGTTTTCTGCAGGAAGAGGGATTGGTGAAGGAACACATGCCAGATGAGTGAGGTCTCTTTAAAGAGCTTTAGAAGCTCCAAACAAAGACCTCAGCTTAAATGTGTTTGCCCAGAACTTTGTCCCATGATCATGCCTGGATTCAAAGAGGCCAAGAAATGTCTTAGCTGGGCAGATTGCCAAGAAAAATTAGAGTTCTATAAAGTAAGGAGAGGAGACTGGGTATTGAGTTTGCAACTAAGAGTCTTTCTCCAGCGTGTTTTTTCTTGTTTGTTTTTTGTTTGTTTGTTTTGTACAATGGTATGACTCGTTTATTTAAAACATTATTTCTCACATTTCTCAAATTGAAGACCACAAAAAATAAAAGCAATGTTTTATTGGGTTGTCATTCACCCTGGGAGCAGTGTTGCTGTGTGTCCAAGGCTGTGACCCCTGTGCCCGTGAGACCTCAGTTCCCACTAGCCAGATCTATCCCACCTCACTTTACAAAACAATCCTGAAAGTTAAATCAAATAAAGCTATTTATTGTACACATTTACATTAGAAAAAGATGGCAGGATGTAGGAAAGCCAGGTGTGGTGTTCTCTTGAAGCAAAGTTTGCTTCACTCACTCTTGGGGCATCTTTGCTTCCTGGAGGGAGAACAGCAGATGAACCCAAATGGGAACAAGATGACGGCCAGGAAGATGCCCAGGAAGGTGAAGAAGTCCTCCCAAACTTGACTGCAGACTGGGCGGCCTCCAACGACAATGGTATTGGCAGGGTACCCGGTGACATTTCGACTGTGGATAGAAATGTCGTAGACCCTGGGACAGTGGGTAGGTATTCCTGTGACCAGGTGGCTACAGGGCCGCGGCGGGCGCGGACGCGCGGCGGCGGCGATGCTGTAGCGATGCGGGCCGCGGGCGAAGTCGCCCTNGACTAAGCCACCCAGGCGCCCCTCTAGTGTGTTTTTTAAACGAATAAAGTCAACCTTCCCGTTCCTAGCTCTAATGTCTGATGCCCACATCTGTGCCTGTTCCTCGTCTTGGATGCATTCCATTGGCAAGTATCTTTTACCATTTTGCTTACATAGTTCATGTAGGTGTCAGTGTGGAGCCAGATCTCAGGACCGTAAGATCATGACCTGAGTCAAAATCAAAGAGTCAGTGGTCCCACCAACTGAGCAACACAGGCGCATCATCTCATTAATGCAGAAGACCAATCAACACCAAGAGTTTCCAAATTTTTGTCCTAGTGTAATACACCAGCGAAAAAAGTGATTACATGTTTACAATTAGATTGCTTGGAAAATAGAGAACTGTGTATTGAAATGGTGATTTTAAAGCATATATGGAGTATGCTACACGAAGAAGAATTTATAATATTGTATTTCTGTAGCCTTCATGCCCAAATATAATGTGTGTGTGGGTAAATTGATTTGGATTTGATTATTGGCTTCCAATTATAAATGTGCCTTTAATATATAATGAAAGATGGGCTGTTTCCTTGAATTCTGAGATTATGTCAGATCTCTATTGACCTCTTATAGGAGGCCATCATCTTCCTTCTGAGGAGTTGCTAAAGATATTCTCTTGGGATTATTCTTGTTGACTAAAGGCTGATGTTCTTGTTTGGCCTTGTTACATCTCTCCTGACCATTTTACCTCAACCAATGCACTTAACTGAAACATTCACGGGACATACAACAGTCATTTTTCTTTTCTTTCATTTTTATTTTATTTTTTTTTTAATTTTTAAATTTTTTTAAATTTATTTCTAGGAGAGAGAAAGAAACAGCGTGAGCAGGGGAGGGTCAGAGAGAGAGGGAGTCACAGACTCTGAAACAGGCTCCAGGCTCTGAGCTGGCAGTCAGCACAGAGCCCGACGCAGGGCTCGAACCCACGAACCGCGAGATCATGACCTAGGCGAAAGTCGGGTGCTTAACCAACTAAGCCACCCAGGCGCCCCATTATTTTATTTTTAAAATAGTTTTTATTTATTTATTTTTTATATAGTTTATTGTCAAGTTGGTTTCCGTATAACATCCAACAACATCCATATATCATCTCAACAAGAGCCTTCCTCCATGCCAATCACTCATTTTCCCTTCTCACCCAGCCCCCAACAGTCATTTTCCCACCTTGATTCTATCCTACTGGTCAGGATGACGTTCTTTAAAGGGTTCTTTCCACTTTAGTTGTAACATACTAAGAAGAAATAGACCAGAAATGCCTGTGATGGATGAGAAACTAGGAGTCTCTTTTTTGTTTAACTCTGTCTATATCAATAAAGATCTGGACAAAAATCAACTAACAGAATCCCTTCGTAGGACTGAAAGATGTCAAAACAAACAAAATAAGACAAAATGATACATTTCTCAAGGAGCAATTTTAAATGTCAGTTTATTTCTCAAGTCTTAAAAGATACCCTAGCCTCATTTCTCAAAAATGGCAGCAGCCTAGTTTAAATAATACATCTGTGATCATTATTTTCCAAATCAAGCTTTTTAACTGGCAGAATTTTTTAATTATAGGTGATAATTAAGCATGCTGAGAAAGAAAAAAAATGGATACATATAGAACATTTAGTAAGTACAATGTATTATATTACCATTTCAGAAACACTTTTTTTTTATTTTAATTTTAAAATTAAATTTGTATCCAAATGTATCCAAGGATCTGTTGCAAGATTTCCTGATTTCAGAAGGTTTAGGCACTAGTATTGAAGATAGACCAGAGTGGAAATAGAATGGCTAATGAGGAGAATATTATAATAGACTAAGCAAAATTTAAAAATATTGAGGAAAGTGCCTGAGTGACTCAGTCAGTTAAGCATCCAACTCTTGATTTTGGCTCAGGTCATGATCTCATGGTTTGTGAGATCGAGCCCCACATCAGGCTCTGCACCAACAGTGAGGAGCCTGCTTGAGATTCTTTCTCTCCCTCTCTCTCTTCCCCTCCCCCTGCTCACACTCTCTTTCAAAATAAATAAACATTAAAAAGATAAAAGTATTGAGGAAAGTGTGAATTGTCGTGTTGGGTGAGACTAAGTTAAGGGTGGCAAGAGGTGTTAGTAAGGATATTAACAATAATCTGAAGTTTTATGAGTCACATTTTGCTTGAGAAGCAGAATAAACACCATGAAGAGAGCAGAAGAGAAGAATGGGTGATTTGTAAAGAAGGCCAGTGACATTATTTTTAGATTTCTACCTTCAGTAATCAGAGGAAAAAGGAAAGCTGATGGTGGATATGACCTAGGACCAGAAATTATAATTTATAGTTATAGCATGTTCCTTCAAAAACGGGGCCCAATGTCTATGCACTCCAATGTTAAAATATGGGAATAGTAGACCAGAAGAGAGCTGCCCCGGACACATTAGGGGCTAGTGCTGAGTTGTGCTACTTATGCTGATGGTCACCCAGCTTGGGAGCCCGTGAAGGTCACATTTACATTAGTGTCCAAATGACCAAAATTCCCACCTGTTCACACAGAAGCACTGCTGTACCTCAAAGTGTCCTATTTCATTTCTGTGTCATCAGCCCTTCACATATTACCAGCAATATGCTTTTCCATATTCCTCTCTTTTGCCCTTCTTGTCAGACTGCTTCATCAATACCATGAACAATCAACTCAGCTGGGCGCTGCTCTGCCCAGGGTGCTGTCTTCTGTTCCCAAACCTACCCTTCCCTGTTGTCCCAGGGCAGAACTGGTTTGTTTGGGAAATGGGCAGCACTTTTCCTTCATGTGTTCATTCAACAAACATTGAAATGCCTCCTATGAACCCAGCAAGGTTCTAGGCCCTGGGATGAATATCCATGGAACAAACTTCTTGCTCTCAGTGAGTTATATATTCTGAGCCACATTTCCTCAGCGGGGCCTTGAGGCACCAATTCTGGTGCACAACTTGCAAGCCTTTCAAGGTTTCTGGTGAAGATGACTTGTTCCAGCTTTGGGCTCCTGTTAGTGCCTCTCTGATAAAACCCTCATGGGCCACAAAAAGAAGCAACCATTTTTAGGCACACAATGTCCCAACCCATATATAGAAAGGAAATATTGACATTTTTGTTTTGTTGATGGAACAGAAAGTATTCAAAGCTGTAATTCCATCTGCTGCACTGACAACCTTTTACATGAACCTAGAGCCTCAGTTTTGTCCTTGAACAGTCACTTGGCTTATCGTGGGGGACTTTCCAGGACAAGGGTACCTAAGCTGTCACTTCTTGCAAAACAGAAAACAGCTCCACTTTTGACATGACAGGATTTTCATCTTTTGATACATACATCAAGATTTCAATGCTCTTGGGACCACATTTCAATTAGACTCAAACTCAGGGAACTGTGACCCCACCCCCCCTTCCCCTAAGCAGTCTCTACGAGGAGGCTACTCTCATCACAGCCTGCGAACAGAAATCGACCCTTCCATAAAGGCAGTGTTAGAACTCTCCTTTACCTTTTTATATCTTTTTTGGAGGGTGCTTTGCCTTTACCCAGTGCACTCTGTGATAACAATGCTAGGACCCATGGTACGTGACACTTTCTTGGTAGAACAGTTTTCCTGGAAAGGAAAAACAAGGGAGATGAAGGCTTCACTTAAGATGGCTCAACTAAAAAATAATGTTCACAAATCACTTTAGATTCTATAGCAACTTGTTGATGCCGTGTTTCCATTTCCCTTTCTGTACCTCTCTGGGAGGAGTTGAGAGGCACTACAAAGGGACCATGGCACCACTAGGAGGCAGTGTTGGATAGAGAGAAAGGGGAAAACTTCACATTCTTCCTCCTATCACTGTAGACTGATATAACATGTCATTAAACTTCAGTTTACAGTATCAGCCTCTTGCCAGTCAGAAGTCAATTTCTCTGTACTCCGATGGCACTGCCTACATGTGCTTACATGTAACAGCAAGCGTGCCTTACATTCGTTATTTTCTCCATTCAATTGCAAGTTCCTTGGAGATGACAGTCTTAATGCTTCCTTAGTCTATTATAGAATATTTTTTGAATAGGTATTTTATGAGCACCCTCTGAATACATGCCGAGTTCTTAACAGTTGAAAAAAAGTTTTATAAAAATACAATTTTGAAGTTTTGACATAGAGTAGAAAGTATTAAATAAGGAAGACAAAATGAACCCAACATCAGGCTATTTAACAAGTAGCATAGCCCTAGTTATTTCTTTGTGGAGTGCTGCCACCCAATTTAGGTCATTTGATCCTCCTAATTACCCTGGGAGCTGAACTGAGTGACTTCAGGTATCTACAAGAAGCCATAGCCCTCAGGGACTGACTCAGTCTTGTTTCTGGATGGGGAGCCTAGACTGAAGAACAGCCCCCCCACCGCCTTTCTTTAGACTGTTACTTCCTTCTGTTCCTGAGCATTTGTGCAAAGAGGAGGTGTCCAGAAGGAAGATACAATATTTCTGGTTAGTGAGGGCAGGAGAGATAAGTTGATAAATCAGTAGAGATACGAAAAAAAAAATGAATAGAGATATGAACATGTTGGTCTTGAGCTGTGTGTGTAATGGCCCAAAGGATTAGATGGATAATAAAGGCTACAACTGTAGTAAGGGAGTATGCAGACCGCCTCAGCCAGCTTGGAGTGGAGGAAGTTCTTCTCACAGGCAGAGGGATGAAGTCAGGACAAACAGGAGTTAGGGGAGAAAAAGGTGGAAGGAAGGAAGAGTGTCCCAGCTGCCATGTAACTCCTGTACAGTTGGCCAATAGTGCTTAACCTTGGGAGACTGCCCACTTAGATGCTACGAAAGACTTTAATAAATTTCTGTTGAACACCTGGCTTAAGGAAAGACTACTCATAATGACCACACAGCTCAGTGTGTACAACATGCTTTATCATGATATTGAAGCATTGTCTTCAATGTCCAAACCAATTTATGGTGCCTTTCCCTGAGTGCTCAGTAAATGTTAGGCATCATTATTACTATTTATAGGGTTACTCATTGCTCTTACTGTTACACAATGACACAGAGGCTTATTCTGACCAATTGTTTAATTTAGTTTGGGAGACTGAAACACTGAAACCAATAAAGAGAATCCAACACTTATTTACCTATTTAATTTTAATTCCAGTATAGTTAACATACAGTGTTATATTAGTTTTAGGTGTACCATCTAGTGATTCAATCATTCTATACATTAGTGTTCATCATGACAAGTGCACTCCTTAATCCCCTTCACCTATTTCACCCATCCCCCCACCTACCTCTCCTCTGGTAAGCATCATTTTGTTTTCTATAGTTAAGAGTTTCTTAGTTTGTCTCTTTTTTCTTTTGTTTGTTTCTTACAAAAACATATGAGTGAAATCATACGGTATTTGTCTTTCTCTGACCGATTATTTCACTAGGCTCTAGCTCCATCCATGTTGAGAGGCCACGCTTTTGACCTCTGGTGGACTTGGTTGGCTCCTGGGGTAACTACACTTTGCCATTCTGCCTGATGGTCATGAGGGAAGCACAGCTGGCATAGCACTGTCCACAGAAATCCGAGGGTGAGTCAACATTTCTAGACTTGTTTCGTTTCAGTGGTGAGGGCCTTCACCTCTGCACAACAGCCCTTTGACTATATTTGCTAGCTTTTTGAACTTATAGGTCCCATTTTCTTAAGCTAACTTTAACACACCTTTCCTTATTATTTTAAGAATTAAAAAAAATCTAGGGACAGGAGTAACATCCATGTAGTTTAAAAACTTTAATTTGAAATTTTTCAGACATAAAGAAAATCGGAACAAAAAGGGTATTCAACACTTTTATAACCAATTGTTGTCTTACCACATATACGTGATCTATGTGGATTTTTCCCACCAAACCATTTTAAATTGAAGTTTCACTCCAAAATATGTCAGCATATAATCCTATATCACATGGTGCCATTATCACTCCTGATGAATGAATCATTATTTCCTAATATACTATTTTCAATTGCCTCAAGTGACCCCAAAATGTTTTTATGTGTTTTTTTCAAGTCAAGCCCTTACCAAAGACTGTATCCTGTATACGTTTGTTATGTCCTAAGCTAAAACAGTGTTCCTTCTCCCCATTTTTCTTTTGTTGATCTGTGAAGACATCCAGTTGGTTGTCTTTACAGAATATTCTTAACACCCATAAACTTAAACTTCAGTGTGACTACAATGCTTGGGTTTGGAACTGGGAAGCATCCTCTGACAGGATGATGTTAGGAAACTTTTATGAGACTTGGATTTCCTTTGATTTCAGTTTTAATATTGATGTGAGTTTTACACTGTCAGTAAAAATAATACGATCATGACATATTTCACAACTTCACTCCCTATATTTATCTCTTCATTTTCTATCATGTTTCTGAGGTTTCCATACCTATTTTTTCTTTTGACATTGATCCTCCAAAAAGCCTCCAAGTGTGCTTCTTATTCAGAGTTTGACATCTATTAGGTGGAATGTCAGGAAATCAAAGAGACAGGGCATCTCACCAGGGCTCCATGCTAGGGTTATGAAAAATCAGGATTCTACACTGTGTTTTAAAGTTGGCCTATTAAAGTTATTTTGTAATATACTTTTGTAAGTAAGAATGCTTTTGGCAATGTTCCTAATTTTAAGAAACTGTCCATAGTGTTTTTGTTTTACCATTGAGCAAGGTCAAAAAGCAATGGACTAGTAGTTCAAGGTTGGTGGATAAAATCAACCTTCCTTGGCAGAGTTTACGTCTCCATGAACAGTTTCCTACAACACTTTAACAAATGCAGTTTCTCAAAACAAATATTTATAACCTAAAGGTTACAAGTAGGAGTTCTAAAAACTTGTCAGATAAATTGAGGATTATAGGAAAACTCTTTCCTCCCCATAGTCACGGAGTTACACAGAAATTCAATGTTGTGATGACAAAACACAGAATAAGTGTAAATTTTACTTATATTTTATGGTAACTGACATGTATACATGCTCAGTTCTATTTTATCCAAACAAAGCCAATTGTAAATCTTGTGGTTTGCATTCTCAAATGTGCTCACCAAAACAGCTTCCAAACATATCCCTCAATGTTTCCTGCTTAAAATAAAACAAAACAAAACAAACAAATGAGCAAACAAGGTAACTTTAATGTAAATTAAGACTGATCCAAAGATATTTGGGGTCTTGAGGCATTTATTTCCACATAGTGGACTCTATGTCCTAAATTAAGCATCACGAAATTTCTTTCCTTTCCTTTTACCAATATGCATGAATTATATCAGGTTCTTTTTCTGCCTAAAATGGTTAAGCTGTCACTGGAAATTTCATTTAATATTTCCCAGTGAAATTGTTTTTGAAGAATACTCATTACTCTAGGCTCCCACTCGAATTTTTATTCAAGGAATTGATATTGAGTGGAGAGACATTCAAAGGAGAAAGGGCTTAGATTCCAGATGCTCATCTTTTCTGCTCAGGTGGACAAAGCGATATACAAGGAATCCACCTTTAGAGGTTAGGAGGGCAGGCAGGCTTTTCCTTCCACACTGACCTGCCTGCTTTTTGTTTCTGTGCTTATACTGGACAGCTGGTAGGTTTGGGCTTCGCCAGCATAGGAGAGCCTTCCCCACTGCCAGTTGGCAGTCTCTGTATTTTCCTTCTTCTTTGGAGACGAAATAAGGCCTAAAATTTAACTTGAAACACTGGTTATGAGAGTCTTTGTCTTAGCTGGGTTGAATAATAACTGGGGGTTAACCAGAAATCCTGGTTCCTTTTCACAAAGACCATGACCTCTCTCTCTCTAAACAGTCCATCCTAGGAAAGGAGGTCTGTGAAATGAAAGTGGAAACTATCCACAAGGACAGTGATGGGAGAAGAGGGTCTGGAGGTGCAGATGGCCATAGAAAGCAGGTTCTGTGGACTCACAGGTGATCCAGCTGAATAGATGATGGGAGGGCCAATCTTTAAGGGGTGTGTGGTGGTATTTAAAATATGTCCACCGAGTCTTTGGGACTTCTTTCAAGACCACCTCTTGAACCTGGGTGGTCTGGTGGCTGCCTTGATGAATAAATGTGGCTGAAGTGATACTGTGTCACTTCCAAAGCTAGGTTAGATAAGTCCATGTAGCTTCTGATCATTTCTCTTGGGACACTTACATATGGAGCCTCCCCTGCTGTGCAAAATGTCCACCTGAGGTCACCATGTAGGGAGGCCTTCCAGAGAGAAAGATGGAGAAATGTCCGAGGAGCCTTAGCTGTTCTAGTCTATAGCCGTTTGAGTGACTTCAGCCCAAGTGCCAACTACGTGTGAAGAAGGCTTCAGGGCTGAAGATCCTAAGAATCTAGGACCCTCCAGAAGGTCGCTTTGAGTGGGTTTGTCAGACTTGGGTCAATCTTCCAAGTCTGGGGCTCCTCAGGATTGGCCCTTTTGACTCTGGAATGGTGGACTCATGGAGTGATACCTATGACCTTGAGGGCAGTAGGGGTGGTTGGAATAATGATATAAGGCCCAGTCCACTATGGTTTGACTGAGTCCTTTGTTTCCAATCTTTGACCCAGACTGAATCCCCTGGTGAGAAGGGGTGTATAGAGGATCCTAAAGAAATTGGGGGCCCTCTCTACAGCATATCAATGTAACTTATTTAGGGTGGCCCCTAAAGCTTAAAGTCGTTTTCTTATTCCCTTGTCCCCTGTTTGGTATAGGTTCTCTGGGAGCCTCCCTAGACATGGAGGGGGCCTCCCATATATTAGCTTAAAAGGGGAGAAACCTTGAGTTCCTGGTGTGCAATGGACACGCAGAAGGGCCAAGGGCAACAGGTCTGGCCATGGAAGTCTGTTTCCTGACAGAACTTGACTCAGCTTACCTTAAGGTGCGATTCATCTGCTCTACTTTCCCTGAGCTTTGAGGCTGGTAAGCAGTCCAAGTGATGTTGAGGGAGTTGGTTAAAATTTATATAATGTCTGCCACGAACACAGGCCCATTATCACTGTGGATTGTGACGGGTAAGCCAAATCAGGGGTCAATTTCTTTTCAGGAGGACCTTGGCTACTTCCCGGCTCTGTTCCTTCCTGGTTGGGAAGGCTTTGACCCATCCAGAGTATGTACAGACTATCACTAGCAGGTATCTAAATCCTCAGCTTGGCTGGACGTCTGTGAAATCTAACCCGTTTTGAGTGCCCCCGGTACGACAGCATGGGGGACTTTAACATGAAGTTCTTGTCTCAGGGTGAGCTTATCTGCCTTTTTAATGATCAGAACTATGGCTGCTAGTGCCCTAAGGCATGGTGGCCATCCTTTGGCCACTGGGCCCAGCCTCTTCAACAGGTATGCTACTGGCCATTGTCAAGGGCCAACTGTCTATGTGAAAACCCTGAGGGCAACGTTTTCTTTCTCATGGACAAAGAGATTAAAATGCTTTTCTGTATCCAGCAGGCCAAGGGCTGGTGCCTGCCCCAAGGTGGCCTTTATCCCTAGGAAGGTGGCTTCAGCCTCCTCTGTCCAGACAGGGGGTTCTTGATCTGGCCCTACCAAGAGATTATAGAGGGGTCTTCCTATTGCAGAGAATCTGGGAACCCAGATTCAGCAGAATCCTGCCTCTAGGAATTCTCACAGCCCCCTCCCCCCCCCCCCCCCTNTGCAGCATGTGGCCTCCCTTGGAAAGCCAACGAGGTCTCTAGCCAGTGCCTCCCCAAAGACAGTAAACGAGTTTTTAAACCCCTATGGGAGGTGTGTCAAAGTCAGTTGTCTGATGCCCCATGTCAGGTTCAGTCCATTAGAAGGCAAACAAGGTTGCCTCCAGTGGGCCAAGCAGAGACAGAAGAAGGCATCCTTCAAGTCTAGGTAGCTAAACCAGCTGGCAGAGCCCGGAATCTGGCTGACGAAGGTGTATGGGTTTGGGACCACCGGGTTCAAGGCTTGAACTGGTTGGTACTTGCTTTCCGGCTTCCTGATTGGCAAGAGCGGGGTGTTTCAGAGTGATTGGCATTCCACAAGCATGTCTGCTTCTTGAATGCCTGCCCTTGCCTCTTGTGGGAGGGCATATTGCTGCTGTCTCTGTGTCTCTCCCAGTTAATCCCCTGAGATGAACTCTATACTGACAGGGGTCTGGTTGTGGGCAAATCTGGCAGGGGGGTTGTCTTGGGCCCATACAGTGGGGAAGGCAATCCTGAATTCAGGTGGGCCACTCTGTTGGGCCTGGGCACAGAGTACTCTCCATTTTTCCTCTCTTAATGTAGTGGTTGCCATTATAAGGGGCCTGATTTTTCTTGTCTTGGATCCAATTGGAGCCTGGTGTGTCCCGTTGGCTCAGAGGTTACTTGGGCCCCAGCTTTGAGAGTATATCCCCGGCAAGGAGAGGGATAGGGCACTCAGGTAGGGACAGGAACTCATGCCCTACTGTGTGGCCCCTGAGTTCATATAAAAGTCATAGTTTGGCTCCTACTTTTGTTTTGACGGTGGGCTCACAGGGGCCAAGAAGAAGTGAGCCTGCCCCCCCTCAATCTGAATCTATTTCTGCTAGGCCTATGATGTCTTTTTTGCAGGGTTCTTGTGCATATTGGCTGCGTTTCTGGGACTTTCCCTGGTTGAGACCAATGTCCTTTCTCCTTGCAGTAGGCACATTGATCCCTTGCTAAGGAGGTTTTGGGCCTCCCNTGTAAACCTTGCATAGTATCTCCTAGTAATCCCTGGGGGATTCTTCTTGCTACTGGGCATATTTACGGGCTTCTTAGCCCTTGTTCGGATCCTCCATGGGAGAGCCTCTTGGTACCAGTGGATGTGGATGGGCATCTGGAGAGCACCTGCGCCTGGCCCAGGGTGCAGTCTGGTCACTGGTCCAGGGGAGAGAGGATCTGCCGAGTCTGGAGGTGGTGGGGAGACTGAAGGTGGCAGAGTATGGGGAACTGGGGGGTTCATATGGTGGGGGCAAGATTAGTTATTTCTCTGGATCACCAGTGAGATTATGGAGGTTGGGACTTCTGTTGACCTTCCTTGGGCCGCTTTGTTGAGGCGACTAAGGCCCTAGCCTGTCCCTGTTTGTTGTAGGTAAATCACACCCAAGGGGGACGGGTTTGAGCAATCTCTAATCAGGAGTCGATATATGGTAACTGATCAGGGTGACCTGGGTCTCCGGTGACAACACACCAGATGCAGTGGCCCTTTGGGACACTTAAGGCTCCCTCCGAGGGCCATCCCACATCAAAAGTGGGCCATTTCAACTCACAAAGTGTCCTTAACTTGCCGGGGATCATCTTAATTCCATAATTCCCAAAAACCCCTTTTTGGCTCCATCCTGAATCTACAGTGTTCCCGTGAGATGGAGTCGCAAAGACAGAGGCGTAGGGGTGCTCCTGAAGAGCCTGAAATTAAGTCCTCCATTAAGAGCAACCTTGGGCTGCACGTAGCCCTAATTCCAGGAAAAGTTCAGCTGAAGCCACCCTCGGACCTCCCTCAGATCAGCCAAGCAAAAGAAATGTGTAACATTCCCGTGGTCTGAGTCAGGGCTGGGAACTGCAGGTATTTACTCTGTATAAACTAGCCAATTTCTCACCGCTTGCCTGAACCCCACATAGGCCCTCTGAGCTCACCTCATAATTGGTCATTTTCAAAGGATTCTCAAAGGTCATGATTGTGTCCCGCCAAAAGTAATGAGCACCTCACAGATACTGAATGGTCAAAACTGTTACTATGGGTACTGTACAATTACGATTGGTGCTTATGTGATGATGCTATACGTACAACGTGTGCACCGTAACACCCCCGTCCCTTACCCCATAAAATCCCTGCTCGCTATTGTTCGGGGCTTCACCTTTGCTGCCGCTGCGCCGGTAGACGAGTGAGCCCCTGCTCGAGCTTGTAATAAAGACCCTTATGCATTGGTGTCGGCTCCTTGGAGGTCTCAGGGGACTCAAGATTTGGGCACAACACCCCTACTAATGAGGAAACCAATCAGATGCCCATCTGGCCATGTCCCAAAAGAACTTAGGTGACGCTCAGCTGTAGCAGCCTCAGCATTGTGACTTAACATCAGAAACTATTCCGATGCCACCATAGACTATATGCCTTTCACCATGGAACCGCAGACGGGCCCACTCAGACTCCATGAGCTTTTAGGGACCTTAAGGGTGCCCGCCCGTGCAGCCACAGAATCATACTCGGCAGGCAAGGCAGACTGAGTCGCACATTCACACTCACTTACACATCAGAGGTTATTATGTCCGGCAGGAAAGGCGGAGCAGGCCAGCATGAGGCGACCAAGCTGGAGACTGCTGGGCATGCCTTCTCCCTTGAGATTCCGCCTTCTGTCACCGCCTCGCAGGTTTCCAAAAGTGATGCAACAATGGGCTTGCGCGGTTGGCTTTCCTAGTCAGAGAACCAAATGTTACAGAACCTGGTCTGGATCACCCGGTGGAAGAACCAAGCGGCACTCAGAGATCTTGGAAGGCAGGAGGTTGATTTCTCACCAGTGGGCTCAGAAGAGATCACTCTCCAGAGGTCGGAGCCCCAAGCTAAGCGGAGGGGACAATTTAGTCTGTTACGTCCGCATTCCACATTCATAGTAATTCCTTGAGCTGGCAGGAAAGCAGGGTGGGAAGAAGAACTCGGAAGGGGAGTCTTCAGTCAGGGACTGGAATTTCCCTGTCAGTCCTGTAGGCCATCTTATAACAGATTTTTCCCCATCAAAAACATAACATATATTTGCCATGATGTGGCTTCCAAGGAATGAATAATTTTTTTTAAAGTTCTAAATTTTAAATCCTTTAGTGTGTCTTCCAAGAGGTTTCCTGGTTTCAAAAGTCACAAAGGTAAGTGGAAGAGATAAGTCACCTTAATAAAAACAGGGACTCTTTTGCTGTTTTTTTTTTTTTTTATCCCTCTCAGAATACTAATCCAACCTTAGCAAGTAGGAGCCTTAGCAAGTTGGAGTAAATTAAGAAATGAATCTGTGTTTGTTCCTTCTGTTTCTGCAAATGTTCTTGTGTAGAGAATGATTTGGAATCCCAAAGTAAAATATGAGATACCACATAAAGTAGATACATTTTAGGATTTTGTAACCAAAGTCTGTCAGGGGTTGAAATAAAGTCCTTCCCTGTCTGATTTTAACATTTTAGTATGTAACAAATGTTACAGGCTGAATTACATCTTCCTCAAATTCATATGTTGAAACCCCCATTATCTGCAAATGTGACCTTATTTTGGAATTAGCACCTTTAAAGGGTATTAAGTTAAAGAGGGATGGCTAGGCTCGACCCTAACCCAATATGTCTAGTGTCCTTATAAGAAAAGGAGATCATTCATATCAGATAAAGGGTTAATATCCAAAATCTATAAGGAACTCACCAAACTCCACACCAAAAAACAAACAACCCAGTNGAGTGAGGCAAATCACAAAGACTCTTAAATACAGAGAACAAACTGAGGATTGCTGGAGGGGTGTTGGGCGGGGGATGGGCTAAATGGGTGGTGGGATATAAGGAGGGCACTTGTTGGGATGAGTACTGGGTGTTTTATATAAGTAATGAATCACTGAATTTCACTCCTGAAATCATGACTATACTATATGTTAACTAACTTGGATTTAAATTAAACAAACAAATTAATTTTAAAAAAAGAGATTAGGAGGCAGAGGGAGAAGCCACACCCTGTACTTCTGAGAACCGAAACACCCAGAGAGAAAGCAGCTGTCTGCAGCCAAGGAGAAAGGCCTTAAGGGAAATCAAGTCTATTGATACTTTGATCTTGTACTTCCAGCCTCTAGGTCAATGAGAAAATAAATTTCTGTTATTTAAGCCACCCAGCCTGTGGTATTTTGTTTTGGAAGTCCTAACAAACGAATCCAACAGATCTGTGCCATTTGACTTCTGGTGACATAGGGTACAGTTTTTCGTCCCTTCCTTTCATTACTCATAAGGGAAGGGATGGAAAAACTGCACATTAAGAGACATTTGAAAATAAGTTAAAATACAAAGTTATATACCCAGTGCCACTTCTTTGGAAAAGGCATACAATTTTTATTGATAGGTATTAAGTTTCATCCAATCTGCACTGTATGTTGAATAAATGTGTACAGAATGGTTTAAAGGTGGCATTAAATGTTGGGTCTGCTAAGTTTGCTCACAGGTCTCAATCTAACGTAAGAAAGAATAAGGAATTTGGAGCCACTTCTTGTGATGATGAGGTGTTTGTGTATTAGAAAAGAGGGAATAAAATTTGACTTCTTGATTTTAGACTGTGGATAGCTATGAGACAAAGATGTTAGAAACATTGTTCATATTTTGCACTTATTAGTGTATAAGGAAACACTTGAAATATTTTATTTTTACTCAGAGTTCCCAAGAGATGAATGAGTTTCCTAAAGAATATGATCCAAGATCTGTTGGATTGACTCTTTTTTATAAGGTTGTTTGGAAGCAAATTTGTTTCCTTTGTATAATCATTCATGTGATTTGTCTTTTGGCCTAATTATAAATTCAGTTCTCAAAACAGTTTGTCCTTAAGTAAATTGTAATGCTGTTTTCTATTTAATTTTCTAGAAAAAGAAATCTAATGGAAATGTCCTCTCTCAGATTTATTTGTTATTATACTAGTTAATGAAAATATGTAGTTATTACTCTTTTTCCCTTATGTAATTTTGATGCTATGGAAATTACCCAGGATGCTTTCTAATAAAATAAAAATAATAGCTCAACAATCTTATCTGGGTTTTCTCAGGTCTGTCTTGCAAAATTAGCCATCAGGAAATACCTTATCTACCAAAATATAACACTAGCATATACAACAAAATGGTATTTCTTGGACTGTGGTTCACAGCAGAAGATACACAGAAAGCTGAAAATTTTCAGTATTTTCTTGTCAAGTTTTCAGTGACATTCTTGAAAAGAAGAGCCTGAATAATAAAAAGAAAGCAATATGCAAATTTGGGAAAGACCATCAGTGGCTAAGGAGCAGAAACTGGAAAAGGCAACTGTAATTTTGTTCAATTTTGTTACCAAGAATGTAGTCAATTTGTTAGAAAATGTGCCTGATTACAAGCTGATGATCAGTAATTTAAAAATAAGCATATATATGTGGAACCTTTTATTTGGGAGGTTTTGGTACTATCATCTACAGTACAGAAATTCTAATTTCACAAATGAAGAAAGAATTCACAAAAAAAGTTGCAGTTAATAGAGGCAGAAACAACCAGGCATATTTGATAAGCCACAAAGAGATGGAATTGAATGCAGTAAAAAGTATTTTTAATAGGAGACACAACTCTGCAAAAGACTTTTTTTCTCATTTTATAAATATATTAAGTGCTATTTGCTTTTCTATAGCACTAATATACCAAATTCATCTCCTTAATTTTAGTGAGGTACCAAGACTTTAAATGAGCATCCAAGTAAGGGGTGGGAGAGGGCAGCAGAGATTAGATGAGACCGTCTCTTTTGTGACTATTAGATTCAATGGCTTCATGGACATAGAGACAATGACCATAACAGCCAGCATTTATCTATCCCAGGCACTGTCCTTAGTGCTTTGGGGTTTTTTTTTTGTTGTTGTTGTTNGAGATCATGACCTAAGCGAAAGTCGGACGCTTAACCAACTAAGCCACCCAGGTGCCCCTGTCCTTAGTGCTTTGTAAAGTAACCTGTGAGACTCCAGGGTTATATGGAATGAAAAAACAAATAGTTCCAAATCAGAGGAGAATTGACAATGAAGTTCTAGAAGTTTATGTTTTAATCAGAAAATGGATTATCTCTATGGTTCCAATATTCTGAGGGATAAGGGAAATCTCATCTTTGATTCAGAGATTCCTGCTTATCCTCCACTACCCATTCTTCCCTTGCTAGCAGCTGGCATGTGACTGCTTGCTGTAAAGACTATGTGTTCCTTCCTACCTTCCAGTTAGGGGAGCCCATGTGACTCAGTTCTGGCCAAGAGAACAGAAATAGAAGTATTGTGAGATAACATGCAGGAACCTGCTTTATGAGACTATGTATATGCTTTAGATAGATCATCAGAATGTACTGTTTGTCTTGCCTCTTTGGGAAGGGACTTTGGTATCATGCAGTTAACACATCAGGCTAAATGATTTTATATGTCTCACAATGTTACAGCATGACAGCCAGCCAGATTTTTATATGCTTACATTTTTTTTAAAAGATGAAAATGTGGGGTGTCTGGGTAGCCCAGCTTGCTAAGTGACTGACTCTTGGTTTCAGCTCAGGTCATGATCTCCCGGTTCATGGGTTTGAGCCTCACATTGGGCTCTGTATTGACAACACACAACCTGCTTGGTATTCTCTCTCCCTCTCCCTCTCTCTCTGCTCCTTTCCCACTCAGTCTCTCTCTCTCTCTCTCTCTCAAAAATAAATAAATAAACATTTAAAAAATAAAGGTGAACACGTAGGAAGAAGAAAGTCGAAGTCATACTTCACTAATTCAATTAGTGAATTGAAGTAGATAGGACATAAAGTAGGAAAGTAGTAAATCTTAGAAATGGAGCAGATCAGTAAAGTCTGTGTTGACTCTTGAGTCATTGAAGAATTAATAGGCCACTATGCTAAAGCAAGGACTGGTTGTTCTTAACATGTAACAGTCTTGTTTATCTTATGAACTTGGTTTTCTGGATTCTCAACATCATCTACCACTTCCTTGGGAAAGAACAGTTCACATTTTAATATGTCCCACTACCATGGAATTTGCTTTCTGACATGTCTAATTTTTCTCCTATTCGTTCATTGCCTTATTCATTTTGGCAATTTTCAAGACTAGAGCTGATCAATGAAAACTCTCTCTCTCTCTCTCTCTTTCTCTTTGTTTTTGTACTTTATACTTACTTAGTTAAGGGTGTCCTTCTGTTGTCTGGCTGACTAACCCCTACAGCAGCTTGGTTCAAACTCAAGCATCATCTTTCATTAGGGAGTCCATCATTTCTAGAAACCCGGTTTAGGTCCCTCACGGCATGCTCCAGCCCACTCTGCGTATCTCCACCAATGCACCTGTCACTCAATGTTGTGGCTTTATTTGCTCCTGTCTCTTCTCCACTGGACTATAAGCTCCTTAAAGTCATGGACTGTCTTTCATCTCTACATTCCTAGATCCCAGAAAAGTGCCTGACTTATAGCAAATATGCAATAAATTCTTCCTTAAACTTTTTTTCCCTCAGATCTGAGATTCAAAATATCTCAAACATATTTTTCTTTAACATACTTTTAAAAAGTTTTTTTTAATGTTTTATTTATTTTTGAGAGAAAGAAAGTGAGGGTGAGCAGGAACAGAGAGAGAAAGGACAGAAAATCTGAAGTGGGCTATTTATACGTTGACAGCAGCAAGCCCAGCTCAGGGCTTGAACTCATGAACTGAGAAATTGTGCCCTGAGCAAAGTCCAACACTCAACTAAGTCACCCAGGCACTCCTAATATACTTTTAAAGTGAAATTTATTGAGGAGTAATTCACATCAATACAATTAACATTTAAAAATTGTATAGATCAATGAACTTTGCTAAGTGTATACCACTTTGTAAGCACACCACAGTTGTAATATAGAACATTTCTACAACCCTTGAAAGTTCTAGTTGCTCCTCTGCAGCTGTTCCCTTACCCCATGTCCAACCCCTGGAAAACACTCTGATTTTTGTCTCTGCAGTTTTGTTAGTGCTATGCTGCTGGTACTAATGGAATCATACACATCATGTGCAGGCATACCTCATTTTATTACACTTTATTCTGCTTCACAAATAAAGCGTTTTTACAAATTGAAGGTCTGGGGCAATCCTGCATCTAACAAGTCTATTGGCGTCACTTTTCCACAGCATTTGTTTACTGACTCTGTTACATTTTGGTAATTCCTGCAATATTTCAACCTTTATTATTATTATTATTATATTTGTTATGTGGTCAAAGATCTTTGGTATTACTATCGTATTTGTTTTGGGGTGCCACAAATTGTGCCCGNCTTGGGCCTCCTATTCCCTGAGACACAACAGTGTTGAAATTAGGGCACTTAACAACCATATAATGGACTCGAAGTATTCAAATGAAGAGTCAATTGTTATGGCAATTTTCATTGTTGCCTTATTTTAAGAAACTGCCCCAGCCGCCCCCACCCTCAAGAAGCACCACCTTGTTCAGTCAGTGGCCACCAACAGTGAGGCAAGACTTTCTATCAGCAAAAACATTATGACTCTCTGAAAACTCAGATGATGGCTAGCATTTTTTAGTGGTAGAGTATTTTTAAATTAGGGCATGTACATTGTTTTTTATACACAATGCTATTGCACACTTATTAGACTACAATGTAGTGTAAAGATAATTTTTATGCGTACTGGAAAGCCAAAAAACTCATTTGACTCACTTTATTACAATATTCACTTTATGAATGTGGTCGTCTAGAACCAAACCCACAATATCTCCAAGGTGTGTCTATACTCCTTTGAATTTGACTCTTTCCACTAGGCATAATGTGTTTGCAAGCCACCCATGTTGCACATATCAGTGGATTATTCCTTTTCATGCCTATGTAGTACCTATTTTATGCAGGATCTAAATAAGTTTATCCACTTGATGGATGTTATAGTTGTCTCCAGTTTTTAATTATTGGGTATAACGCTGCTATAATGATTCATATGTAGATCTTTATGTGGACAGATTTTCTTTTCTTTTTTTTAATATTTTTTATTTATTTCTAGGAGAGAGAGAGAGACAGCGTGAGCAGGGGAGGGTCAGAGAGAGAGGGGGAGATACAGACTCTGAAATTGGCTCCAGGCTCTGAGCTGGCAGTCAGCACATAGCCCGACGCGGGGCTCGAACCCACAAACCGCGAGATCATGACCTAATTGAAAGTCAGACGCTTAACCGACTAAGCCACCCAGGCGCCCCTATGTGGACAGATTTTCATTTCTCTTGGGAAAGTATGTAGGGTTGAGATTTCTGGGCTGTACAGTAAGCGTGTGTTTAATTTTATAATAAAATGCTAACCATTTGCAAAGCAGTGGTGCCAATTTATACTTCTACCAGCAGTGTACGTGATTTTCAGTTCATAAGTGCTTTTACATTTCTGGTTTTATGGTTGTCAGATATTGCTAAGTTACTAAAAAAATGAATAAAAATAAATGGATATATGTTCTGAAGTCTGGGGTGTTTTTGGTTGCTAGAGTAGAAAGATATTGAATAAGGCCCATTCCTCCCAAATAATTCCTCCAGTGGTTTAGATGGCGATACTTGAAATTCCTTCCTTGCAGTGTCATTGTCCCCCCAATACTTTATTAGAACTCAAAGACCTCAGGAAGCTGCTCAGATAGGATCACTTTATCAAGATTTGTCAGGGCCAGTGTCCAAAGCTCTGGCCCTGAGTTGGGAGGGAGAGCCATTCCGAGCATGGAGAGTCTGAGTGGAGGGATGAGTGAAAGCTGGGAAGAGCAGCATTCCAAGATGAGGCAGCCACACAGCAAATGGCCAACAACCAGGCTGGAGGGAGACTGGGGCAAGGCATCCATTTTACTTCTTTGCCAGCTGCGGTGGCAGCTTGGGGTTTGAGAAGCAGCTGTGCTGCTTTCTAGTCACCTGGCTTTAGGCAAATCCTGTAACCTTTGATTTCAACACCAGATTTTTTTTTTTCTCCTCCATCTGAGACACTGAGGAAATACGAGCAGCTCCATCTGCCTCAAATGCTTGTTGTGGGCATTGCATTGAGATGTACTGCTAAGTGCAAATATATACTTCATCAGTGTCTTTTAATTGGCCAATTTTATTTATTTATTTATTTTAAAACTTTTTCATACTTTTATTATAAAATTGTTGACTCCAAAGACAGATCATTTGTATATTAATTATCCACACTTTGTGGTAAATGGTCTTGTTCTAACAAAATAAGTATTTGTAGAAAAGGGTTTTTTTTTAACAGTTTGAAGTAAACTGTCTTTTTATAATATGACGGATACATATTGTTCTATTGAAAGTTACAATTGAGAGTCAAGTTTGATCATTGAAAGGCCTTATTGACCTAATAAGAACTAAAATAACCTCTGCATTTAAACTAAAAATTATAAACAAGATATAGATTCTAGAATTCAAGTTAATTGGCCAATTTTACAAAGTGCTTTCCCCCCTGAATTCTCTTCTGCTGAACCTTCTTTTGACTTTCACTCTATAACTACCACATCAATGGTCCCTTCTGTCTGATTCATCTAATCTCTTTTCCTGCCCCTTTAGAACATCCCACATGCTTTAGAGTAGTAGTTGGTGGTACATTCATAAATTTCTTCCCACAAAGTCCATCTCAGATCCAGAAAACAAAATTGTGAGGTTTTCTTTGTTTGCTTTTTAATTTTTTAAGGTTTATTTATTTTTGAGGAGAGAGAGAGACAGAGCATGAGCAGGGGAGTGGTAGAGAGAGGGAGACAAAGAATCCGAAGCAAGCTCCAGGCTCTGAGCTGTCAGCACAGAGGCCGATGTGGGGCTCAAACCACGAACTGTCAGATTATGACCTGAGCTGAAGTCTGAAGCTTAACTGACTAAGCCAATCAGGTGCCCCTAAAATTGTGAGGTTTTAGATGTGTCTGTGATGTTCCCTTCAGTTTTAGCTTGTGTAACACGACAAAGAATACTCAAGTTACACTGCAGTGAATTTGAAATGGGACTCAAATTGACCTGAGACGCTAGGAGCCTTCTTCATATCTGAGGAGGTGGAAAGATCCTTCTGTGATTCTTCCATTGTCTCTAACACAAGCATCTTTTCATAGGAGAAGTTCAGTCGTAGTCATTTATAAAACTCCTACATTTTCCTGGAAATTTTCCTATATTCCCTTTCTATTTATAACTCCATTTGTTTTGCCTTTTTTGTGTTCCAGCTTAGTGTTTGTTTATAAAAAAGATGTCATGTAATCCTTGCAATGCCCTCTGTGATAGGAAAGATGAAATGAAATTTTAACGGAGTCAATGACACGCCAGGGAAAACACATGTCTATGCAATGATGTCATCACGGATGATTCCATGGCCCCTTTGTTCTCTGGGGACCTGCTGTTTCCATAGGCCGTCTAGCTCACAGGATGGCTTTGCTTTCAAGTGGAGCCAATCTCAAAATTATGCTAAGTGTGAGGGCCAGAAGTTAATAGGAGCTAAGGAATTTCTGAAGACAATAGCACAAAGGAGATTCCTCTGTTCTTGGCAGCCAGTTCTCCAGACTGAGTGGAATGAGTCAAAATTCTGATGAAGGTCTTATTAAATCTGATGTCAGTAACCAGGACTACTTGGCACCTTGGACAGGGATTGGCTTAGCTTACTTTTTAGCTACGAAGTGCCCAGCCCAGCCCAGATGTCCACAGAAGGTGAATGTTTACCACTGGATTGCTGTTTCTCAGTGGTAGGGTCTGCTTGTTTCTAAGGTCCTTTTTGGTCGTACAGTCTGCTGATCATCCCTCGTTATTCCTTCTCTCTTTCTTCCATAGTAATGGAACCTCAGAGTTAAAGACGGGCACCTGGGTGGCCCGAATAAACTACGTTGTCAAGCCTCCTTTGTAGCTAGATGTGGCCATGTGACTACGTTCTGCCCAAAGAAATAGAATCACAATCATCACAGAGCAGCTTGTGCGAATCTTCCTCTGAATGCTTCTTCCTTTTGGCTAAGATTTCTGTGTCATGACTGAGGCCAAAACAGCCATCTTGGACGATGTGGTACCTTGAAATAGAGACCTCAGCTGTGGACTGACAAGATGATAGATGCCTGGGCTTCTGAGGACTTCATGGAACAAGTCCAGCAGCTCAGATGTGGACTGCCTACCTTCTGACTTCCATGAGTGTTTTAGTCCCTCTTATTTCTGTTCCCTGTTGCCAGCAGCAGGACCATTCTGATGCAGTAGCGTGCCAGCTGTGGGCACTTTCAGGAGATGAGAGATTAAAGTAGGTGTGGCACTGTTCTCATGGATTCCCAAAGACGGTCTCAGGAAGGAAGCAGTCACTGCCTGTCATATGACACAGTCCACTGTGATGGGCCTGTCCTTGCACCTTCACTCAGAACACATGGCATTTGCCCTGGGACGCCTGGCCTCCTTATTAGCAGCTCTGTCAGCGGGACCGCTAAGTGCTGGGTGGGCCAGGCACACCTAGGTGTATATATCACTGCCTATTTGTGGCAATTTTGTTTTGCTTCAACTTTAAAAGATTTCAGATGCAGGTATGTTATGACAGGCAGCGAGCTTCCACTGCTCTAGTCCAAACCCATTCTTGAGGCAGTGAGGCAATGAGTCCCAACATGTTTTGCTAAATTAATGACATGCTCAAGAATACGGTACCCAGAACAATGGCAAGAAGACCAATCCAGGCAGCTGGCACCTGGGTTCTAGTCCTGGCACCAATGATAGAAATATGCTATTGAGCAAGCTCCTGAACTGCTCTGGTTCTCAGGTTTTGTAAATGTGAAGGGATGGAGTGGGTTACATGATTTCTAAGATCCTGTTTGGTTGTACAGTCGGCTGGCTGCTCCCATTTCCCCTTCTCTCTTTCTTCCACAATAATAGAACATCAGCGTTCTGTTATCATTCTGTGACAATTTCTATCATCATTAGATAGATGAGGCTAACTTGTAATCTTATTCATGGGGCACCCGGGTGACTCAGTTGGTTGGGTGTCTGACTTCGGCTCAGATCATGATCTCACAGTTCATAAATTTGAGCCCCACATTGAGCTCATTGCTGTCAGCACTGCTCCATGCACGGAGCCTGCTGTGCATCTCTCTCTCCCTCTCATAAATCAATAAACCTTTTTTTAAAAAAATATTCAACTCATCTACTGAAAGTACATATAGTAAAAAAAAATATTATAGCATTTCCATTAGAAGAAATAAGCCAAATTCTGTCCTAATCTTTGGATATATATCTTAATGTCAGCAGTAGTAAGAACAAGAAATAGCATCTTGAGTGTCCTCAAGAAATCAATACTTGGTTTCCTACATCTGTGTTGTGAGCACGCCCTTAAGTATTCCTGACATCAGAGAATAGAATCTTTTATTTTGGGGGTAGTTAGTGGTCTTGTTCAAAGCCATTGCTACTAGCAGAAAAACCAAAAATCTAAGAAAAGAAGCCATTCAATAAATAAAACTACACTAAAAAAAACTAGACGACGTGTGAAAGTTTGAAATGATTTTCTCAATTTGAACAATGAGTGAGGACTTAATGTACTTTCAGCCTAGTGAGTCCAGAACTTGGGCAGCATAGACAGGGGGAGGATGGAGAAAATTGTTTAAACATTTCCCAGATGCTTTTTGTATCACATGCAGTGTTATGTATTCAGCCACCCATGAACTAGCTTGCAGAAGAGCCAAGGAACAACAATGCCATCGTTTTCCCTTTGAATAACTGCCTGTCACACAGAGTGCAAATGTGACTCTTCAGTAGTTTTTCACACTTTGCAAAATTCTGGGGAAAATGGGGGGGTGGAGGGTGGAAGGATACATCTCTCTCTCTCTATTAAAAAAATCTGTATTTAGGGGCGCCTGGTTGACTCACATGGTTAAGCAACCAATTCTTGATTTCAGCTCAGGCCATAATCTTGTGGTTCAGTTTGTGAGATCGAGCTCTGCATCAGGCTCTCTGCTGACAGCTCAGAGCCTGCTTGGGATTCTGTCTCCCTCTCTCTCTGCCTCTGGCATGTCATTCAGTCATCTGACTTTGCTCAGTCATGGTAAGATTTTTTTCCCATCTTGACTTCCTAACACCTGTCACCTTCCTCTTTGCATGCCACTGTCGTGAGCACCACAAGATAGACCCTCTAAGTCTCTTGCCTGGACTCTGGCCCAACCTCTCCCCATCTCCTTGCTTGTAGGCTGTCTTTCCAGCAAGTTACTGTGAGCCTGATTGCCAGATTAGGGTTTTTGCAACAAGATTTTTATCACTCTTCTGTGTAACAGAGATTCATTTTAATATACCAGAAAGACCATGAGCTTAGGTATCAGAGAGATGAGTTTAGATCTGGCTCCAAAATTAACTGGTAAATCACTTAACTCCTCTGAACCTCAAGTCCTTCTCTATAGCACAAAAAATTAAATGCCATGGACTGATGAATGTAAAATGCTTTGAGCAGTGACTGGGATACACCCTGTCAATTATTTGCTCAGTAATTATTATATTTAAAGGATTAAATTCCAGAATCTCAGCTACTTCCAGGCTCCACTACTATTCCATCATGTTGACAAAATTTCTGCTAAAACAACAATGTTTTATTTATTGCCCGGTATATTTCTTCTCCCTTTGCTATTTTTCTTTTTCAACTTCTCATTTTGAATCTTGTGCTTGGAATGTTAACTGCTAGTCCTTTAAAGTCTTCCTCCTCCAGAAATTCTTTAGGGACCACTTCAGCATATACTGCTCTCTTCCTTCCACGAACTTGCAACCATTCTTACTGTCGGGAGACGTCTCTCCGGTGGGTCTCTCCTGCTTCTGCATGTCTTTTGAGCAGAGGTACTGAATGCTTTTATTTTAGAGGATCGCTTCTAGGAAGCTTGTATACTAGCTGCCTAAGAACACAGAGGTAATTTCTCCCTCCAGAGCAAAGGGCAAGTTTGTTTACTGTCTAGTGTAACAAAGATAATGCCTCCTTTCAGGGCAAGAGTCAGGCAGGCTGACTGCCCTTAGAAAAGACATGGCTTCCCCAAGCTCAGTTCAGTTCCCTCAGTGCAACCCAGTGCGTATGTAAGGGTCACAGGCCCTTCTTTGCACTACCCTGTGGGAACTGGGGCTCAGAGAACCAGCGCAAATAATGATACTCTGGCTACTGCTATTGCTGTCAGTAACACAGTCCTTTGTCTCTGGTTCCTTGTGTGTTCTGCCAGCATCTTGTGAATCTGCAGTATGTTAACTTGTTAGCTTGCAAGTAGGATACAATTTCAGATCCTAAAATAGTTCTTGACAACTATTATTATTGTTATTATTTGGTTGCTATGGCTCCTAAATATTTTTTCATAACAATCTACTCTTTGCCCCCTTTTTTCTTGTCATGGGATTTTAGAGACTGATTTATGGAGAAACTGGTTTGTGGAGAAATTGCTTCTTTTCTGAAAAATGTTCTGAATCGTGGGTTGAATTGATTGCTTCCTGTAATGTCTTTTGTCTTGTTTCTGTAAACCATGATTCCCTCCCCCCACCTCCAATTCTTTTTTTTTATACTGGTCTGTCAGTTTCCGGTTACACACTGTCTCCAGACTTCTCTTGAGTTTTTTGACTTTGGTCTTTGTTACTACATTTACACTTCTTATGGACACAACCTCTTTTGATTTGCTTTTTAAAAAAAAAATCCCCCACAGTTTCTAGTGAACCTCATGAATGTTTGCTGAATGAAACATTAAGATCAAAATGATTAAGGAGTCTAGTCGGCTAATGGCCATCCTTTCCCTCTTTTCCACCAGAGGGCGCATTCTACTCCATATTGGATTTAGGAACATTTCAAAGTCTGGAATTCTGTCTGCCTTGAATACCTGGGTGTCTGTGCTTCTTAAATGTAGCTGAATGAAATAGTAAGTGTATAAAAATCCTTTATCAAGTGGAACCTTGGTCTGGTTACACTTCATCCTACACAGGAGTTCCAATTGGGACCAATAAATCCTTTTCTGAGTATGATTTCATCACTACTGCATTTCAGTGTATTACGTAGTGAGTTTGAAGGCCATTACCAAATCCTGAAAAATGAGTTCCTAATGATTTTTCACATTTTCCCAGCAACCTGCAAATTTATGTCAGTGTACACATACCAACTGTCCACACACAGAGCAGTGGTCTGACTAGGAATTCTGGACCTGCTGCTACTTTGATAGTTATCAAATAAATAGATTCTGTGTTTCGAGGTGGTAAGGGTGACTTGAGCAGTATTGAATCTTACAGAAATGAAGTCACAACTGCTTGCTTTCTTAAGTCTTTTTTTTTTTTAATTTTTAACGTTTATTTATTTTTGAGAGAGAGAGAGAGAGCATGAACAGAGAAAGGGCAGAGAGAGAGGGAGACACACAGAATCCGCAGCAGGCTCCAGGCTCTGAGCTGTCAGCACAGAGCCTGATGCAGGGCTCGAATCCACAGACCACAAGATCGTGACCCGAGCTGAAGTCGGACGCTTAACCGACTGAGCTATCCAGGTGCCCCATGCTTTCTTAACTCTTAAGTGAATGCGTTTCCTTTAAATTTTTTTTAAAAATTATTCATTTTTGATAGACAGGGAGAGACAGAACAGGAGCAGGGGAGAGGCAGAGAAAGAGGGAGACACAGAATCTGAAGCAGGCTCCAGTCTCTGAGCTGTCAGCACAGATCCGAATATGGGGCTTTAACTCATGCACCGTGAGATCATGACCTGAGATGAAGTCAGACGCTTACTGTCTAGGCCACCCAAGCACCCCATCCTTTTATCTTTCACAGTTTTCTCAAGGAGGTCAGAGCTAACTGAATAATCGACTCCCATCAGCATTTGGCTTTTATCAAACTGAATGGTTCATCCTAGGAAGATATTGTATTTGGATGCAGGGTGTTTGTTTGTTTGTTTGAAGCTTCATAGCTTTCCACATAACCACACTTTTTGAGGTGACTTGAGGTTGAACTCGCCACCTTGGGTGGGAGGACAAATGTGATGCAGTTACTGTTTTCTGCTCCACAGCTGCTCACAAGCTGACAGGGAGAGATTGTTTCAGGATAAACGAGAGGTCTGGATGAGGTGTGCACAAGTCTGGAGACTTCGCTGGAATAGGTCTTTATGAAGAGTCAAGAAGGCAGGAGCACAATATGTTGCTCTCCTTTCCTTTAGGGATGGCTCTGGTCTCTAAATTCTTCAGCTTTGCTAGCACAGAGAGGGTAGTTTCCTACTGCTTCTCATTTTTAATTTTAAAACATTTTGAAGGCATAATCTCTTAAGAGATGTAAGTGGGCCAGTGAAATTCCTTCAGGTGCCCTGGGTGTTCCTTGACAGAGTTTTGAGGGCAAGGCTTCATCTGAATTATCTTTGTATCCACTGCTCTGAGCTTGTCACTGTGCGGGCACATGGGAGGTGCTCATCAAATGTATTTTGACTTCATGCACAGGGTTCTAAAGGAGAGGATTCAGACACACTGTTTTTGATGTGACTCCTTGACTGTTCAGATACAATGCCTCTCTGCCTCTGAAGATCAGCGTGGGCAGAATATTACTTCCTCTTTTCACACCCTTATCTCAAAGGGCTTCTTCACCCAAGACCCAAGATGGGTACAGCACACATCCAACCCCCAAGAACTGAACCAACGGAGCACATTCAGGCTGGGTTTCTCTTTCCTTCCCCAGGAGGTACATAGGCAAGAACTAGCAGAGGAAACACTCTCACAACTTGCAATGCCGGTTAGGTTAACCCCAAGCAAATCAATGAAAAGCCTGCTTTTACCTTTTTATAAACTAGCAGGATCCTGTAATCTGAACTCCTTCCTGAAATTAACACATTTTAAGTTTATCCCTGAGCAGAACTTTGCAGCAGACTTGGGGCAAGGATTTCTATAGGCAATTAGTTAATGGACACAAAGAAAGTTTATGCCAACTCCTCACTTGTTTTCCCAGCTTGTCGCCTCTCAGCCATTGCTGGGAGTCAGATAGATGAATGACACATTTTTCAAAAACTCACTTAAAACTCAACTTCTGGCTTTCGGTTCTGGAACTTTGACCTCCGACGCCAGTGCTCGCGCTCACCGCTAGATCGCGCTGTCGGACAAGGAATTTGGGCCTCTGGACCCTCCAGGAGCCCAGGAGTCGGAGGGAGAAGAGGTGGGAACAGATGATAGTGAGATTGAGGAAAGGCAGAGCCCAGGGTATAACCTGAGGAATAAGACACAGAAAGCGTCCAAACTGAATAAATTCAACGAGCTCTGCCTCAGTCGATAAATGTCAATGTGTTGCAGATATTTTTTTAAAAATGTTTTATTTATTTCTAGGAGAGAGAGAGAGACAGTGTGAGCAGGGGAGGGTCAGAGAGAGAGGGAGTCACAGACTGAAACAGGTTCCAGGCTCTGAGCCGGCAGTCAGCACAGAGCCCGACGCGGGGCTCGAACTCACGAACCGCGAGATTATGACCTAAGCGAAAGTCGGACGCTTAACCAAGCCACCCAGGCGCCCCAATTTGTTGCAAATATTAACGGATTCCAAGGGGCATCAAGAACTGGACACTCTGCAAAAGGGGGTCAGATGTCAAGAGGATTTACACGTTTTTTAACTTATTTGTCCACTTACCATACCGGGAGTCTAACTTGCAGAATGGCCCCCGGAAGCCAAACCGCTGGAAGGCTCTGCACCCTCCACCCCCATCCATCGGCTCCCCTTTGCATAACCTTGAGTTGCACTCCTTTTCCTGAAAATGAGTACGTTTGGATTAGCTTGTGGATGTATGTCTTGTGTACTCCCTGAACCGGTGTCCCTTCCTTCCTCTTCCTGTCAACCTACTTTGGAAATATTGCCTAGAGATTTTTCTTTTCTGAGGAACCGAGGGTGTTTGCGGCCAGTGGTTTGTTACTGGCAGACCTTTGCAGCAACTATTTTCAAAAGCATTAAATCTAAGTCGGTGAATGAGAATGCCTTAAGGAAGAGAAGATGGCTACCGGGGTCCCCAGGATATCACTTTGGGCTGGAGAGCAGAACAATGTGAGTGCTTGGGTGGGGGAGGGAGGCTCCCAATTCTGGAAAAGGCAGCCCTAGGCTCCCCAGTGGGTGACTGACTGCTCAACTCCGCAGCTCTGAGCCAAATCAACTGGAAAGAACTCTTTTAAGAGAGAGAAACACACCCGAAGAGACTCTTAAAAGATGGAGAACAAACTGAGGACTGATGGAGGGAGGTGGGTGGGGGATGGGCTAGACGGGTGATAGGTACTAAGAAGGGTACTTGTTATGACGAGCATTGGGTGTTGTATGTAAGTGCTGAATCACTGAATCTATTCCTGAAACCAATATTCCATTGTATGTTAACTAATTAGAATTTAAATAACAATTAAAACCCAGTAAAACCAGGGTTTCACTGTCTGGGGAGGGGTACAACTTTGCCATCACAAATTAAAAACAACGAAAAGGACATAAAGAAAGAAAAGCGCGCGCACACACACGCACACACACACACACACACCTGGGCGAAATGCAACCCCCAGCCAGCCTTGGCTGGCCTGCGAGGCAGCAGCTTTCCGTTTCTTAGACAGTAGATGTCTGTTTCCCAAGGGGCGTCCCTGGCGGTTGCACGCCCCTGTGCAGGCCAGGATGTCTGCTGAACCCCAGCGCAACGCGACTGCATGACCCGCCTGCGGCTGCTGGGACTTATCTATCTGCGTCTTGGCTCTGTCCTTGAGTCTGCCACCAGCCCACTTGTGTCTGTAAGGAGGAATTTGAGTGAGGGTGCGGGTAGAGGGCTGGCCCGCGAGCGAAGGACAGTTCTCCACCGGCTGGGTAGAAGAGCTCACTGGTACCCAGCTAATGACCCCGTTCTGCGTTGTGCACGTCCGGTTATTCCCGTCCGGGACGCGCTTCTGCCCCTGGGGGTTTGTGCCGGACACCCGGGTTGTGAGAATCTGAAGGGGGAAAACGCCTGTGCACTGTGCGCGTGTGTGGGCTCTTTGTGACAGCTGCCCAGCGGGACTTCGAGTGGGCCGTGTGTAGTCAGAGAATGTGCAGAGGTGGAGATTCCCATTCTTCTCCATTCTTTCCCTCCAGCCTTCTCTCTGGCTTCCTCTGGCTTTAGCTGGAGGCAGCTGCTAGTGGGGCGGAATGGAGGGGGGTGGGTGCTCTGCAAGTTCTTGTCATTCTAAAGGCAAGTTCAGAGGATATCAAGCCTGTTGGAGGGAAGGCCAAATTTGCAGACGTCAGTCAAATAGGGAAGAGAGGTTTACATTGGGGACAAAACCTCCCCTTTTACTATTGCTGGCGATCAATTCCAGTGGCATGGTCCCTGCCTTCCCCTCTGAGCCTCCTCCCGCACCTCGGTTGCTCACCCCTGCAGGGCTAACCTCTGGGCTTCAAAAGGCCAAACGTGCAGAGCTTGTGACCGGGGCACAGACGTGTGTAATCTGAACCTCTCCCGGACCGTTTTTCTGATGCTACAGTGTTAGAACCCGGCGCGTCCTCCTGTGCATCTAGTAAAATTTGGCAACCCCGAGTGCCAGGCTTCCTGCTCTGGGCCAACGGGGTGGAGCCGAGTGGGGGGAGGGGACGGTAAAAAGGAGAGGATGCTGGCAGAAAGTCGGCAGCCCTCCTTCGGCGTCCAACTCTTTGGTCGTTGGGGGAAACGTACTTTCATTCGTCTCGACTCTACGGGGTTGAAGGGCAGAGTCTTTGGTCCAAAGCCTCCGCCCGCGGCCAGGTTATGCTCTGGTCCAGACGACACATTTCTACCGTGATTGTAACTTGTTCCCTAGTGGCTTCTTGTGCCGAGGGTCCCAAGGTTTCATTGCGTCCCTTGAACCTCTCTCTTGGCTCAAATTAAGCCCCTTAGTTCCGTCCCGAAGCGTCAGCGAAGTAAGACAGGGCTGGGAAAGCCATCCCGTCGCTGAGCCCCGCGACGGCGGCTGTACGGGTTTCCAACCGGCCGCTCAGAGATTGAAAAAGACAGAAGGCGCGCCGCGTGCACAGACAGTTAGTTAATGGAAACCCTGTAAATCGGTTTTAAGTGCACCCAGGACGGAGGGGGAGGAAAGTGTAGGTGGTGATGATGGGGGATGGGGCTAGGGTGGGGTAGGGTCGGTCACACTTTCTTGCAGGTCTGCAAATCAGAGTCTCATCCCTCCCTCCCATTGTTCTTAATTTAGGAAAATAAATTCATTAAAGAAAATCGCAAGGATAGGGAAACCCGAGCTCCCCAGCCCGCCCCAAGCAGAGGAGTGCGCGGCTTCCCTTGGCAGGGAACCCGGG
>NW_027527569.1:2716681-2731815 GCF_008692635.1 Crocuta crocuta
ATTGCTACTACGGGGATCGCCACCTCACGCCGAAGGAATGCTGGAAGTATGCACACGTTCCCAAAAGTAGACCTCCTTCACCGCCGGAGGAGCATACATCACCCCGTGGCAGCCGTCCACCTTCTCAGGCGTTTCGTAACCGAGTAAACTGAGAGCTGGGAACAGCCCTCTATTAAGTAGCCCGCGGCGCGGAGCCTCTTCCCACTCGGCCCAGNTGTCGCCGCCGCTACCTCGGTCACCCCCGCCTCAGGTCGGTCCGGCTTCTAGTCCTTCTCCCTTACCCCGTCCCTCACAAACGTCACTAGGGACCCTTGCTTCTAGCCTGTCCCCTGCGCTGCCCTGCGTCCTTGAGGATCGCGCGCCAGAGAACCGTTTGGACTCGTCAGAGTGGAGATTTGCCGGGTACCCTGCGGTCCTGAGATTCTTTTTATCTTTGAGGGAAAAAGGATTGTAGCTTTTCCTACCAGTTGATGCAGGGCGGTTGCGTGTGCGTAAAGCACCCTGCTCAACGTTTCTGTTTGTGGAGGGATTGCATCTACAGATGCTGTCGATTTCGAGGAAGGGTGGCCCAGGTTCTGCGGCCACCGGCCCCTCGTGCTCTCCTGGTCGGAGCTTTCCCGGGGGTGCGGGGGTGCACCCCAGCGCTGGGAAGGTATTTTAGTGACGCATGGTGCGGAATTCTTTGGAGGGCCGTCCGAGTGCTCCGCAGCCCATCGAGGCTGCGCGGGTGTGTGCGGCATCTTGAGACAGATTCCTCGTCGAGTGTTCTGACTCCTTTGCGTTTCGGTGGATCTGCGATGGTGGGTTAATCCAGCTCTAGGGAGACTCAGGCTTGGCCGACTTTCTCAACTTCTTGAGGAAAGCTCGCCCCTCCCGACCTCTTCCCGACTGCCTCGGTCGAGGGGTCCGTGGGACCTTTGAAGTAGTTTCCACCCAAATCCTAGGTAGTGTAAAGATCAGAGAGCTTGGGGCGCCAGGTTCATTTATGGGGCGGGGACGCGAAGACAGGGACCAAAAGAGGTACCCCAAATCGAGTGTCCCTGGGCACCTTCGGGTGACCCTTTCGAGGCGTTCCAGGACCCCCTTTCTGTCCCCCATCCCGCCTCAGCGTGGACTACGGAACCTAAAGTATGCAGGAGCACAGGGGAAGGATGGAGCAAGAAAGGAAATGAGTACTTAACTTGCCCTTGGCTAACTAATGTCAAGGTCGCAGTGGGTCACATAGGTAGGTGACGCGCACGGGATCTGGAGGAACCCCGTGGGTGAGGGGAGGTATGATTTTCTTTTTTAACTGTACTCGGGAGTTACAGAATTGGTCTTTTCCAGGAGNTGAGGGAATCCTTGCGGACACGTAGGGGCGGCCGCTTTCAGACATTTATGTCTGAGAATACTCAATGAAGCATTGAGCTAAGCATTCACATAAATGTTTTGGCTAAAAGGAGAGAAAACATTTTTTTAAACATATGGACAGAATGCCTGCGGGGCTGGTAGAACTGACTGTACGTTCCGATATCCCGACGCGACGTGATTCATTCTTGCCGCTGAGTCAGGCAGCCAATAGGTGGCGCTCTAGACCCGGGCAAAAGCGCTTCCACTACTGGGGGTTTTTTTGTGCCGAGTTTAGGGGTTTAAAAAAAAAAGTCTGAGCGCAGGGTTTTGATGGGTAGATTGTCAGCCTTTAAGTTTTCGCGAGCACGACTGCCGACTGAGTTGGAAATTATTGTAGCAAAGTTAAGGGCCAGCTGATGGGAACAATGGTCAGTCTCACCTCCTGCTTTTCTCTGAGGGTAGAAAAAGGTTACAAATGTCACACAGCTGTTAATTAGGAAGAAAGAGATTGCTGGAGTCCTTGAATCTTCGGAGGAGCGCCAACATTTTAATCTTGGCCTCATAAAAAGGAGCTCTGGGCAATTTGGCACGCCTGCTCATCAGACATTTAAAATGCAATTTACACTCAGGCCGAGGAAAGATGCCCTAAATACATTGTGCCAATAATTTGGAAGGGCATGGTTGGAGCTTGTCAGTTTCTTTTCTCAAAGAGGGCTCGACCTTTGGTTCATTTTTGGATTCCCAAACAGGACTTCGTTTTTCAAGCAGCCTTGTCTGTTGCCTTACAATAATTTATGTACTTCACAGTCAACTTTCTTTTTATGTCTTGCCTCTGGCAACTTCCCAGTTCAGTTCATTGCTAGTAGCTTTTGTCTCTGGATTGGGCCTTAGAATATTTTAGAAGATTCCCTACTGCCAACATAGTTTAAGCACCTACTATGTGCTGGGAATCACAAAAGATCAATAAGACTCTTTGTCGTTAAGGCATTAATAAACTAGTTACAGAATCAAGAAAAATCAGAATAGAATGTATTCTGTGGAGGACATATCCTTGTATTCCTCTGGAATAAGTGGACAGTTAAATGAAAATATTAATTATTATTGAGAACTTTTATAAAAAGTATCTTGGGAAAACAGACAAGAGTGTTTTGTCTCTTCTATTGCTTGTGTTTTAAAGTTATGTATCTTAGTGTTGTTTTCTCCTCATTTTGGATAAAGGATTTATCAGATGTGAAGAGAACACAGCTAGCAGTAGGGTCAGGTTTCAGTTGGGCCTTACATATTTCAGGATTACATATAATCCATTTCAGACCTTAAAGAGCTGCATCTTGGTAGGCAGAACAAAATGAAGAAAAAAAGAGAGTAAAAGAGGTTTATTATACTTTTCCAAATTACCCTGAGACCACTAAAGTACAGTTACCTAAAGAGTTCAGCAGCTAGGAAAAAGCTGCCAGCCAAATAAAATCCCCAGCTGGAAGAGACATTCAGTTGAGTCAGGGATAAAATGACCTCTGAATTAGCCATCACCAAGGCAGGATGAAGTCATGTGGGGCCTGGTAAGGCCGTCACCCCGGGATGCTAAGCAGGACCAACCTCCAGGAAAACAGGACCCTCTTTAAACTTGAAATTCCTCTTAGTGCCATGATTAAACTGCAGTAGATGAACTTGACCTCCACTGCTCCACAATAGGCCCATTATATGCTAGGCTGGGCCCTGGCGGTTATTAAGACAGACCTCGTCGGGTCCTGGCCCAGGCCCAGGCTCCACTTCTAACCTGGTTCCAGGCCTGCCCGGACCCGGTTCTGATACGGTCACTGCTTCCTCCCGCAGATCCCTTCATGCGGCTGTGAGCTCGAAGGCAGAGCATGCGGACCAGGCTTCCCCCAGCGCTTGCCGCCCTGGGCGCGGCCCTGCTCCTGTCTTCCATTGAGGCAGAAGGTAAAATGCTCTTCCCCCTCCGTCAGTGACAATGCAGAATTCTAGAAAGGAAAAAACAAATCGATCTTGCCACTATTGCTTGCTCTGTTTTCCCTGTACTTCGTGTTTTCTCCGGGTGTTTCTCTCCTCTAAGAGAAACGTCCCCTTCTCCTGAGGTCTGTCCATTTTCCGGCTCTCAGGTCCAGCTCTTTCGTATTCTGTTCAATCCATTCCGTAAGTGCTGTGTGGTCTCCTTGCGCTTGTCCCTGCGGTGTGCTGTCCACACTGCCACCTGCAAGGCTGCCTTCCGAGAGGACCGGCCGTCCGGGAGGGGGCGACAGCTGCACCCAGCTCTGAGAACGGAACGCCTCCTGGTGGTACCCAGGAGCCCCGGAGCGCGGGCGCGCTTGCTCGCGTGGCTGTTCACCACCTGGCTCCGGGCTGCGACCTCGGTGTCAGCATGAAATAAAAGACTCCAACAGTGCCGGCTCCGCGTGTCTGTGTGTTTTGTGGGGAGCGCAGTCGTTAGGCTGACGGTGCAGGCAAATGAGGTGGCAGCCAAACCGCCCAGAGGATGGGTGGCAAGCCGAGATCCGGACCCAGGATGTGTTCCAGTGGGCCAGGGTCACTGCTGTCTGTCCCTGTTTGGTTTTCGGGGCTCGGGGCTGGGAAGAACGTGGTTAGGTCCAGCCCTACGCAATTAGCTTGGATCTGCGCCAAGCTTCCCAACCCAGGAAGCAAGTGGGCGCCAGAGGAACCCGGCTAGGGTGCCTCCTTTCTTCCCTCGAGCATCAGACCTGATGGGACTCTGTCAGGAGCTGGGAGCTGGGTGTCATGGCCCCAAGGTCTGTCAAAACAGCTCCGTGTGGCCCTGCTTGGTAGAAAATGAAGGACCTTTGCTACATTTCAGCCTCACTTTATTCTTTTTGTCGTGTGCCCATTGATGCCTTCATTTCTCAGTATTTACTGAAAAAGTTATTTCTGTATGTTAACTCAGTGAGAGCTTTTGTGTTCCCTCAGTTATCATTCGAGACTTGACAAACTAGAATTATTGCTCTGCAAGGCAAATCGGGTTATACNAAACTGTTTTTTAACTCAGCCTCCAGAAGTGTGAGAAATAAATGTTTGTTGTGTAAACCACCCAGTCAGTGGTGTTATGTTTCAGCAGTCTGAACAGAGACACTGTCTTGGTAGCTATGCCTTCCTTTTCCCAGTTGGTCTTTTCCAAATCTGACCTCAACAAGCTCACGTTTCAACCTACACAGTCTCTCCAGCTCTCAGTTTCCTGGCTCCTGCATTGTTCATTGTAACCTCAGTGTTGGGGTTTTGACAGTTCTCTTACCTTGAACAGACATCTTTTTTTTTTTTTTTTTTTTTCAATAAAAAATGCCCCTGATGGGGTTAAGGGAGAAAAGACATGCATGGGGCAGCTGTGGGGGTCTAAGAGTGGGTTGTGCTTTTTTAGAGGCTGTGGGAAAGTAGAGCTGTTTCATGACAACAAGATTTTCAGTAACTTTCTCTTGTGTTTGGTTTTCGACTTCAGGACTACAGGTACAGAAAAATTAAGATTAGGAAAAACAAAGAGGCTCCAAAATGGATGGCCTGCTTAGAAAAGTGACAGAAACTTGCTGTTCTTCTTATCTAACTGATGCTGTGTGAATGTAGAGGCTTTTCAGAGTGGCCTCTGGTGAAGTAATACTCGGATGAGGTTGCCTTTAATGTTCCTTTCTATGTCGTTGTTAGGAAGGAATTTTATTTGAGGAACTTCTGGAAGCCCTACTAAAGATATTTTTAGATAATTCAGTGAAGTGGTCTATTTATTGCTCATTAAGAAAATAGTTATTTGAAAATCAGAAAGATTTGAGAATTCTGAGGAAAAAAATTAGGTTGGAAATGATGTAAGTGGAAAAAATCAATTCTCATTTGGATAATGGCTGGTTAGCAAAGTGCAGTTAAAAAGAACATTTTAACATTGTGTATCAACTGTGCTCAACAACAACAACAAAAGAGCATTTTACTGTCTACATTACCAATGATTTCTGTATTTCTCACATTTTGTCTTTTTAATTTGGTACAGCTCTTTCTTTTGCTTTCTTAAGCTATCTTTCTTGACCTCTTTAGGTCAGCCTTTAATAATTATATTTTAATGGGATTGATTTTTTTGCCTTATTTTTTAGTTTGGTACTGTCAGATAGAAAGATATTATAAGCCACAAATGTAACTTAAAATTTTCTGGTTGCCACACTAAAATAGGAAAAAGAAACATAAGAAATTACTCCTTATCATATATTTAACTTAATATATCCACTATTATCACTTTAACATGTAATCAATATAAAGATTATTAGTGAGATATTTTACAATTTTGTACTAAGTCTTTGAAATTGGGTGTGTATGTTACACTTGCAGTTCATTTCATTTTGAACCGGCCATATTTCAAGTGCTTGCTGGCCACATGTGGCTCCCATACTGGACAGCACAGCTTGGTGTTATCTACCAACTAAGTGGTCCCACGAGCCTGTGAAGAGCTAACAAAATCTGTGGCCAAAACCCTTCTGGGAACGATGGCTGAAAAGAGAATTTCTTGGAAATGATGGCTGGAAAGAGAACTTCTTGGAAATATAGGGGCACGTTTTAAAATTTCAACTGGCATCCCCGTTTCCTGCCTTGTTTTGACCTCAGTTGTGAAATGGCCATAATTGCTTTTCTTTCCCTTTTACAGGGCATACTTTTTTAAAAAATGTTTTTATTTATTTCTGAGGGAGAGAGAGAGAGAGAGAGACAGCTGAGCAGGGGAGGGTCAGAGAGAGGGAGACACAGAATCTGAAGGAGGCTCCAGGCTCTGAGCTGTCAGCACAGAGCTCGATGCAGGGCTGGAACCCACGAACTGTGAGATCATGACCTGAGCCGGAGTCAGCCGCTCAACTGACTGAGCCACCGAGGAGCCCCTTACGGCGCATACTTGAACTGTTGTAGTCATACTATTTTTCTTTTTATTTTCAAATGTTTATTTATTTATTTTTTTAAAATGTTTTATTTATTTCTAGGAGAGATAGAGAGAGACGGCGTGAGCAGGGGAGGGTCAGAGAGAGAGGGAGTCACAGACTGAAACAGGCTCCAGGCTCTGAGCTGGCAGTCAGCACAGAGCCCGACGCGGGGCTCGAAGCCATGAACCGCGAGATCATGACCTAAGCGAAAGTTGGACGCTTAACGGACTAAGCCACCCAGGCGCCCCTCAAATGTTTATTTTTGAGAGAGAGAGAGAGAGGCAGCGTGAGTGGGGGAGGGCCAGAGAGAGAAGGAGACACAGAATCCGAAGCAGGCTCCAGGCTCTGAGCTGTCAGTACAGAGCCTGACGCAGGGCTCGAACGCACGAACTGTGAGATCGTGACCTGAGCCGAAGTCAGACGCTTAACCGACTGAGCCAACCAGGTGGCCCAGTCATACTATTTTTCAACCAATTTCTACTTACTTAACTTTTTCTATGTTGGAAACAATACTCATATTTATATTAATTAAAAGGTTTTGGCTTATAATTTTTGTATCTCCTTTTTTTTTAAATAATGGTACCACTCTCCTGCTCCTTGACTTGTATCTGCTTATACAAGAAACTTTATTTTTATAATATAGAATTTTATCTTATAGAAATAAGATTAAAATGATCATTTTTTGCCTTTAGCATTTGTAATATTTAGCGATAGCATAGACTTTATTGGCCTTATAACTTGGCCAATGCTCTGTATGACCTAGAACGTATGAATCATTTTAGGTTCATGTATCATTTGGTTTGTTAATTGTCATTTAGAAAATTTAACATTTCACATTTAAAGGTTAATCAATGTTTCCTGACAATTAGACACCTTTCTAATAATCTAGAATTCAAGATGAACACACCTTGTGAAAAACAGTGTTTTAATTTTAGTAAGTTTGATTTGTATTGATAATTTATGAGGAATAACTGGATATTATCAATTCAGCAGTGAGTTGAGGCCGTAAGCTTTAACTGTCTTGTGTCAAGGTTAAGAGGCTGATTGATATACATATATATTTATAATTCTATGTCTGTATGTATCTGATAATCCCGTGTCATAAAACAGACATTTTGGACTACAGAGGAACTAACTGATCATCGATTCTAATTCTCTCATTTTCCAAATGAGGAAGACAGGCTGAATAACTCAGCTAATGTGGTTACTTCAGGACAAGGTATAGATGAGACCCAGGTTTTCTCATCCTGGTTTACTTCCAGTTTGCCTACACTGTGCTTTTTTCTTGCTTGAAAACTGGTCAACCTAATTTAAGGAAGGAACACATTCTGTAAGGTGTAAGGAATAATCCATCACTTGTTTGAAATAATAAGTTTTCAACTGTTTATTTTTGGTATCTTATAAGCACAAATGAAATGAATATATCATGGCAAAGATCATTAAACATACACTAGCCTTGGAGGGAAAATATAAATAAATGCCAATTGCAGAGAGTAAAACCACTCTTTGCATACTTTTAAAGGTTTTTGCCATTAGGGCAGTATCCTTTTCAGTGTGGTTATCACAAAGTCCAGGCTAAAGGTCTTACTAGTTCATCAAGATGGTATTTCAGTAGATTGTTCTGAAATTCTGCTTTATCTTTAACATATTTTATATGTTACCAAAACTTATTAGACTATCTCCTCCTACCTGTCCATCTTTCCATCCATTCATTCATCTCTGTAGAGTTGGTAAACTCTTGGACATATCTTCCTTTTGGTTGCCATAATGAAAAATTATTTTAAATTATATCTTAAGCTAGATTCTTTAGTTTTAAACAAAGTGTGTAAAGTTAATTTGTCAAATTCGATCTATATCTGAATTGAAAATATCTGAATACCACATATTTATTATTGAATAGGCATCAAATAATGCTTTTTTATAGACTTGAAAAAAATATAGGTATATATATTAATAGTCACCTGTGTACAAAGATTGCATTTTAAAGGTAGTTGTCCACTCAGATATTTTCTGTTCTTTACATTCAATCCAGCATGGTAGATAATTGTGCGCTCTGGAGTCAGACTATAGGACCAAAGGTTTGCTGCTTTTTAGTTGTGTTAACCTCATTAAATTTCACTGACTCACCTGTGAAACAGGGGTAATAGGGCACGTTATGCTGGATTGTCATCAGAAGAAAAAACAGACAACATATAAAGTGACTTGTATTCTGCCTATTGCATAGCAGACACTCAGAAAACACTAGCTATTATTATCATTCGTAAAGAGTCCTAAATCTTGCCAATTCGTGAAACAAAAATATCACGAGGATGCAGTTTGCATAGCACTGCTTATTGGTAACAGAAAGCGTTATTCATAAATGGGAAATTAAACTACTAGAGTTCTCAATACTTAAAATTTTAGTCTTTTTATTATCAGTATTCAGGTTTTTGGAATCTATATATGATTGCTATGTTACTTATGTATAACTTAAGTTCTATTTCTCTTGGTTCAGAGTCTCATTCTGTGCAACTATGGGTCTTTGCCATCATAATCCCTATGCAGGTAGCTCATATCTGAAATAGTCTAGCATCTGCATTGATTTAGGGAATATAGACAACTGCCTGTGACAATGCAGGGGCAGTTGTGAATTATTTTTATACAAAACAAAAGATTTTCAAAATTAATGAAAATACATTTTGCATTGATTCAAGTTGATGTGGGTCCATACACCAGCTTTACTATCTTTTTTTTTTTTTTTTGCAAAACAAACAAACAAAAATGTATAAATGGACTGGCAAGGCTGAAAGTTTTCACGTGTGATCAAAGTGGCAGGAGAAAAGCAGAGTGGGCTCTCTGAAGCTATATAGTACACATGCTAGCCGGCCATTCTTTCGATTCCCAAGTACCACATCTGAATTTCTATGAACACCTTAAAATCCTCTGAAATGTTAAAGACTTTTCCCAACAGTCAATTTTTCAGTTTTTCTGGAATCCTGGTCATTTGGAAATCAACAAGGTGGGCCGCTGCTGCCCTTCAGCAGTCTTAACCTAATGTCTGCTGCTTCAGGTCAATTTCCCTGCAAGGTTGGTGGTACTGTTTTTCCATGTACTGATTTTTTTTTTAAAAGCATGCTCAGGCCAGTTGCGTCTGCCTTTGCATTAAATTTGTCCTGAGCCATTGCTACTAGAACAATATTTTATAATGATATTCTTAATACCTCTTGTTGTATTAACATTTGTTGCATGCTTGTTATACTAGGCGATGACTACAGCTAAACCTTGCAATATGATTACAGACAGCAGAATGTTGAATAATTAAACCATGCATGTAGATTAATAGTCTAATCTCACTGCCTGTGTATGGATAGTAAGAAAATAACATTCATTCCATTGCTAGCATATCCAATAAAAATAAAAAGCCATCACCTACAGCTGGAAGCAGCAGTTCATTAAAGCAAATGTTTGCTTATTTTGTTTTATTTTCATTAAAATGTGCTATTAATATTATATAAATCCCTAACCCCAGTTAAATTCTATGACTCATGTCTCAAAGCTACTACTGTATTTCAATTGACCTCTATGAAAACCTAAAAAGAGATTGTAATTCTCCAAAACAGATGCAAAACTTCTGACTCACAAGGAATACTTTCAGACTTAAACACTTTAAGAAGAGTATGGCTGGAAGTCATCTTACTTGGTTGACCTCCCTCAAGAGTAGTAATTTATAATGCATTGACCATGCACTGACAGTGAGTCAGTACAATGCTGCATGATGAGGCATGAACATGGCAGAGAGAATATCATTATAAAATATTTCTGAAACGTCTTTGTGTAATGACTATTGTACATGGAGGCTTTTGTTCATTGTGGGAAACTAAAAGCAAGTCAACATTTCATTGACACATGCATGAAGCTATATAGTTCTGTATGTAAACTATTTCTTTCTGTACTTTTCAATTATTCCTGTCATTGACTTCTCCAAGTTTTTATGCACAGTCATGTCTTCAGATTGCTGATCCTTCTTCACTGTTTTCTTTAAGTTCTATAAATAAATGTCCATAAATATACATTGATGTTGTCTTTTCATAATTAACCATTGTTTTGTAAAGGACCATACTGGCATTTTAATCTAAAATGCCACTTCTAGTATGGAGTATACCTGCTGCAAAGGAAAATAACAGTGTTGGTTTACACCTTGCAAACATACAGCATAGTGGTGTAAACAGGCAGAATATTAGTTTTATAAACATCTGTATATTACGTTTTATATATTTAAAAATTATTAACATCCCTCATTACTATTTTGAATATTTGTCTATGTGAATATGAATATACATTTAAATGTATATTTCCTTGTGCAACGTAACTGCTAAATTTCCCATGATTTCTCCCTTTCATTAAAATACATATTTCATCTCTGCACAGATTGCGATTTATCAATCAAAAATTAATAACAAGACAATGATGCAGAGAACGAACAAAAAACACCATTGATTCTTTTCCGCATTATGGAAAAAAAGTACTATGTCAATGTTCTAAATTAACTTCTATGGTTACAAGCAGGTTGTGATTTGGCATGCTTATTCAAAATGCACTCAGCATGTATTAGATTCCTTTAATTGTTATGTGAATTGTTTGCATATGTGGTTATTATATGTGATTTCATTGTACTTGTATGTACTTGTATCCAAACATGTTTCTATTTTGCTTGATTTTGCTGGCCATTCTTGGATGACCTAGCAACTCAAGAGTCAAAAGTGTTTTGTGCTGTCTTCTGTAATATGTATACTCTCTGATGTTTTGTCATATCTTGTCAGCTTTTAATTTTATTCTTATCCAACAAGATATCTTCTATATTTGTTGGAAACAAATTTATGCAAAGACAATTTTAGTAAGCTTTGCTTGACACAATTCTTTATTGATTAAATTGACCATTTTGTGACATTGGAAGATGTAATTGATATCACCTCTCTCTTTTGCAGTTGACCCACCTTCAGACTTGAATTTTAAAATAAAAGATGAAAATACTGTTCATATGTCATGGGCAAAACCAGCTGATCCAATTGTGGGTTACAGAATAACAGTGGACTCTACAACAGGTAAGTTTTGAGATATTGGGTTTTAAAACAGAGACATGAAAGCTGATATAATCCAGTCTTCTCCCTACCTTCCATTTCATTAGGAGAAAGCTGAAATTTAGAAAACCTTAGGGATTTAGCCAATGTCACCAGATATTTGGTGGACTCAGGTCTCCAGATTTCCAGCTTAGTACCCTCTGTTATATTTTTGTAGTGTTGAACTTTATTACATGGTTTGCTCTGCTAAGCTGTTGTTATTAAAAGTGGACTTTTTTTTTTTTTTTTTTTANGAGCAGAATATTGCTGGTAATCTTTCATTTTATAAAGTAGAATCTCACTTCTTGATATTTTTCTTGAATTAGTATTTTTAACATTTAAATTATCAAGTGATGAAGTGAGTTGTTATGCCTTACCCAGTGTCCTATACATATGAGTACTCAGGAAACATTCTCCTGGAATGATGTTGAGCTCCCATGATGGAAGACAAGCATTTACTCTGGCTAAGTGGATTTCGTAGATCCAAGACGAAGAGTCTTTAAAAAAACAAACAAAAACCTTGTTTGGGTTGTTCTCAAGAGTTTTCTTTAGTGTTCATGATGTTGCCCAAGTGTGGGGAACTAATCTCTATTGATTAGCTCTTAGTTATAACATGGAATGGAAAAATAACCATTTCCATTAACACTGGCCAGGAGACAGGAAGAAGTCATGTCTGGCTGACAGTAGAGATGGATGATGTTGATATAATTTATCATGAAAGCTGTATTTATATATTTAAGTTTTCTAAAAATACTAATAATTTTAAATGCCAATTTCAAGGAATTGAGATTTTTTAAAATTTGATGTGAGAACTTAACAAGGGATCAAAAATTTACTTTTTCCTTTTTGAATCTTTTTTCCCCAAATAATCTTGGGGTTAACTAATTCACTCATTCCAAAGCAAAAAGTCAGTTGAAAAACAGCCCTATCAGTGTTCATATGTTGGAAATTACTGACTCCTATACTCCCCAAACTGTCACTGAGAACACCCAACCCACCACAGCCGGGTTGTCTTGTCCTGTGGGGGCCCTGGTCGGTTCTGCATGCGCTACACAAAAACCAGGAATGTTTTCAAGGTTTTATTTTACCTGTTACCTTTATTGATTATTTATCCTTTGATGAAAATTTAATACAATTAAAAATGTACCAGGCACTTAGTGCCTAGGAACTGTTGTTCCTGATTGAATTAAGAATGAACAGGGGCGCCTGGGTGGCTTAGTCGGTTAAGCGTCCGACTTTCGCTTACGTCATGATCTCGCAGTTCGTGGGTTCGAGCCCCGCGTCGGGCTCTGTGCTGACTGCCAGCTCAGAGCCTGGAGCCTATTTCGGAGTCTGTATCTCCCTCTCTCTCTGACCCTCCCCTGCTCACGCTGTCTCTCTCTCTCTCCTAGAAATAAAATAAAAATATTTTAAAAAAAAGAATGAACATAATTTATATATAAGTATATATCCAGAACACTGTATTTTGAAATGCTTGACCTAGTTAAGTCAATTCAGAAGACTATAGTTACCCATTAATGTATGCACCCATTTGAGTCTGGAGAATGCATTGCTTCCACACTGACTGCTTCCCACTACAGCTTAATTTTAACCCATGATGTTGTCCTTGAGTTGATTTTAATCCCCTATTTGCCTTTCTTCACTTTCCTCCAGCATACAATTTAAAATTAAATTATTTTTTTGGTCTCATTTATGAAATAATTTTGTTATCTGCCATTACCCCTAAGGAACAATGGGAGATTTTGGTTTGATATTCTGGTATATCTTTATTCCAGAGGAATCTTTGAGTCCTCAAACAAATATTGAATATGATTATAGTAAGTAAGGGTGATACCAGTCCATTTAATTGAATTTCAAAGTTCTAGTTTTAGAAGACAGAAGAAGATAATGTTTGGATGTTCTGAAAAAAATGTTTATTTAATTTTTAGATTTTGAGTATATCTGGGAATTACATTATATTGTGTCATTGTTATATGTGAAAAAATATTTTATTACATTCATATTTTCCTTTCTATATTTCCAGATGGGCCCAGTAAAGAATTTACCCTTGCAGCTAGTACCACTGAAACATTATTAAAAGACCTTATACCTGAAATAGAGTATGTGGTGACAATCACTTCGTATGATGAAGTAGAAGAAAGTGTACCAGTTATAGGACAATTAACAAGTAAGCATACATATAAAGTACTTTTAGCCTTTTTTATTACGCAGAAGATTTCTCCAACTTTCAGATTTAATCTGTTATGCAGAGTTACTTTGTATCAGTATTAACTATTCTTTCTATGATCATAGTCCTTAGTGAATGTTAATAATTCATTCCTGATTTATAACCCTGGTCTCTGGAAGCAGCAGGAGTGTTATGAATGAAAACTATTAAAAACATTAAACTTTGCCAGGCAGCAACATTAATGTCTTTTTGAAGAACATCGAAAATCTCACTAAAAATAGTTTATTTGTAAGGCAATGCTTATTTGGCAGCAGTCTCTGAGCAGCTGGGCATGGACCATACATTTGAAGGACAGCGGGGTAGGGACATCTGGGTGGCTCAGTTGGTTGAGTGTCCGACTCTTGATTTTTGCTCAGGTCATGATCTCTCTCACTTGGTGAGATTGAGCGCTGTGTCAGGCTCTGTGCTGAGAGTGTGGAGTCGGCTTGGGATTCTCTCTGCCCCTCCTCCACTCTCTCTCTCTCAAAAATAACTAAATAAACACTGAAAGACAGTGGTAGAAAACAATATAGTTATTTTTAAAGGAAATATTTGTATGGGTTCGTTTCTTTTTGTAACAGTCAGGTTTTGATTCAGTTCAAACAGGTGGTCCAACAAAGCCAGGAGAGAAGAAACCTGGAAAACCAGAGATTCAGAGTAAGTATTTCCCTTAATGTTTTTGCTTGAATTTATAGAAGTCATAAATGTAATATAAAGGAGATGTTCCAAACTATGTACACAGTTTAATTTTATTCCTATGTTAATTTCTATAGGTGTTATCTAGAACAAATACAGACAACATAATAGAAATATATGACTAAATAGTTATATTACCTTACATTTTGGGTTTCTAGTCAGTTTTTCATTCTAATTACTAAATATTCATTTTGCTGGGATTTTTTTGAACTGGTGTGTATCCACATTTTTTGGGGAAGGATTTTGGCAGTAGGTAAAAAACAGAGATCTTCACTGGACTTAACTAATTTCTCAGAGAGAAGCTGACTGAAATAGGGATATAGGAGAAATATAAGGCTGGAACACAAGAGAGAGATGCCTTCATCATGTTTGAAGAAATTCAGTAGCCATGAAAATATAGTTCTCAATCTATATATATATTATGCTCATCTCTAGGGCATTTTCATGACTTTAATTGATGGCAGAGTAGCTATTTCCAGTATCTGTGTAAAACATCTTTAGTAATATGTGGGTCTTAACATATCTAAAGAATAACTACACATTTTCCAGAGATGCTGTTGGGGAGGTGGTGTCTGGGAATCAGTGGGGTTAGAGATTGGAGTGGAGTCTTAAGCAGTTTGAAACAACTTCCCAGGTCATTTTGATACATTCTTTCACTACCTCTATTATTATTCTGCCCCCACAAAGAATTGAGGAGGCAAATTAGAAAAGAAAAATGCATGAAAAACATTGTTTACAGTTTCCTTTATAATATATAATTAGGAGCCCAACCCCAAACAAAATAAGATACACAGTGATCCTTGGTGCATTTGTAATCAAACAAAAGGAATTTTATTTAGTCTTAGTTTTGCAGTTTCTAACCTCCTTTGTCTTCTATTGCTTTGTCTGACATACTTGGATGGA